>NW_005054354.1:4239509-4302453 GCF_000277835.1 Geospiza fortis | reverse complement strand
TGATATTGTTGTTCTTCTTTCATGTCTTGTGCCTATGAATGCTCTTCCCTAGTAAGGTTTTAGGAGCTTTAGGAGAAAGAATTGTTGCTATTTGTATTTATGTGGTGTCAGACAACCCCAGGAATAGACTGGAAACCATTGCCTAGGTACTGCAGAGGCAGAGAAAAGAACAGAGAAAGCACATTCTTTTGTGAATTTATGAGTATATTGTAACATGAAGGACAATAGATTAAAGCAGTCAGGAGGCAAACCAGCTGAATGCCAGGCAGTGGATGTCCATGGACAAGTGCTTTGACTGCTTTCACAGCTGTACATTGGAAAATTAGAGATGAAAGAGGTAAATAGAGGTATTGAAGAGGCAATGGGCACAAACATGTTCTGTCTGAATATCATAAAACACTTTTTCCTGTGAAAGTGTCCAAGTGCTGGCACAGGTTGCTCAAGGAGGTTGTGGAGTCTCCATCTTTGGAGACATTCAAAACCCATCTGGACATGGGCACCCTGCTCCAAGTGACCCTTCCTAAGCAGTGGGGGTGGACAAAATGATCTCTGCAAGTCCCTTCCAACTTCATCTACCTGAAGTTTATGACATCATAGTGTGGCTATAAATAATTCTTCCTGAGGGCACGTCAGGAACAGCAGGAGCTACAAAGAGATTTTGTAAGAGTGGGTGCTAACAAGAACAGAAAAGGTAAAGCAAGTGCTGAGTTGAGTGAGGAGTTATGCAAGTTGGAAAATAATGTTGATATGGAAAATAAGTGAGGAGGGGAAAGAGATGGGTGCTGTGATGAATAAAAGGCTGCTGATAAATTAGTCAAAAGTGGGAGCGCTTAAAAGGTAGGTAAATACAGTGAGGATTGAACGGCTCTTGCAGCTGGGAGTGCAGTGTTCTCTCACTCTGAGGAACTGGAAGATCCCACCACTGGGAAGATCTGGAACTGGTGTAGCTCACAGCTGCTTTCTTGCTCAATTTTATAAGAAATGTGTTATATTAGTTTAATAACCACATGTTAAAATGAGAGCAGCTGAATGATTTCATAACTTAAAGCTTCACTAGGAAAGTAAATTCACAACTAAAAAAACTTAAAGCATAGATTCTAGCATGAACAATTATTATTATTGTCAACATTTTTAATACATTCTGTTAAAGAGAATTATATTCAGTGTGGTTCATAATAACTCCAAAGGATTTATCCAAAGCAAGTTGGTTTCCCATTTTCTAGTACAGTAGGCAGGATAGGCTGCAGGCTATCACAAAATATCCCATTAACCGTCTTTTATGATAAGGTTTGAAGGCTTTTACACAGAGACAAAGGAGTAATGTGCAATGTCTTTCCTCCTCCCTTTCCCAGGCCTGTTAGAGACTGCACAGCAGAGAGTACAGGCTCTGGAGCAGATCCTGCACTATCACTGTTTTGAGGAGCACTTCATTTGCTATGGATAGATTGAGCGTGACAAGGGAAAGAGCATCCTCCTCACCACGCTGGCACTCAGGATATGTCAGACATAATTTTTTCTTTACAAGCTAGACTTAACCAAAAGCTGCTGGCTGTTGCGACTTCATAATTGAGAGTCCTTTGAGAAAAATTCTATCTCACCTCCCTGTAGAGTATTTGGTTGCACGTACTTGTGTTGGTAATCCCTAGCACACATTTTGTTGTCATATTGTTCCCAGCTGTATTTGGATACTAGTCTGCTGAGCATAAAAACTCCACAGCTAAAAGAAATAGAAATAAAATCTTCTGCAGGCTACTGAAACTGTTATTATCTTTGGAAAACCTCTACCTCTCTGTCTGAGACAGGATAAAAATCTCTTGATCGATGAAAATTTAAATTTAAGCTCTGATTGACTCAGCTGTAAAAAATATGAAAGAGGACAGATGGTATGAAGATGTGCATGATTGTATGCTCAGTGGCAAAAATTAGCTGGAAAGAGAAAGGAAGGAAATCAAAAGGAAAGAATCAAAAGAAATGAAGGAGCTGCCCTTATGGCACTATTTAACAATTTCCCTTCATAATGTCACTTGGCATTGCCTTTACAGTATCAGCTCCCAGCCTTTGGTGCCTCATTGCAACTCCCACATTAAGGGGTTACCATCAGTGCTAGAGTGGATTGTTCTACTAAAGGAACAACCTTGAGACAAAGGCAAGTATGCTTGCAAAAGCAAAAGTTTGGTTTGCCGCCCATAGGAGGGGTGGTGCTTTTGTCTTTTCCTTACTGGGGTTGTAGTGGAGGGTGAGGTAGAAACCACTAACAGGAACACAGTCAACAGGAGATGCTTTGTGAGGAGGCTGAGCTGACCACGGCACAATAACCCTCTTGCTTCACCTTTAATGCAAACTCAGAGAAAAATATTCTTAGGGAATGTGAAGTGAAAATTTGGTATTATCTTCTATGCTGAGGCTTAGGTTGAGTAACTGGAGCAGAGCCTGCATCTGTGACCTTCAGGACTTTAAGCAGTCTTTACCTAAATTCTGTATGCTTTTTCAGTTTTTATCAGTTATGAGTAATTTCCTGCTTCCCAAACTATTTTTGACCTTTGGTACTACTGCTTTTGTCAGTGAAAGTCACATGGGGGGAAAAAAGAAAATCATTCCAAGCTAAAGATTAAAAGACAATGTCTTCTCCTGAGGAAAATCATTCTGGTTTTTGAAAGTTTCATCATTTCTCCTCATTGTACATATATAGTGTGTTTGGAGTGTTTATCTTATGGTACAGGGCTTGTTCACAGCCTAATTTTACTTCAAAAGGTGAAAGAGCTAATATGAACTCTAGGGACTTTTTTTGGAGTGTGGCAATCCAATTAGATAAGCAAGATTCAGGAAGAAACATACATCACATAGACAGTAAATTTTTTGAGACAGGTTTTTTCCCCATAGAAATGCATTGTCCTGTCAAAGTACTGTTAATGTATAGAAAAAGTAGGGCAGGAAGGGGGTTGTTTTATTGCTTGAATGACAAGTTGCAGTTTCCACTGTTTTTCAGCACTGTCATAACTTTTCAACTTATAATCTTTATTTGTAAAAAAAGGGTTGGGCAAAGCATAGTGATGTATTTTATAGTAGTCTTCATGCAGCTGACCTGCAATCTACAAAATAATTATTTTACTGTGCTGCTTAATCTCATTCTTTCCTCATTGCAAAGATACTCCGAAATACATTGGTTTGTGAGAAAGCATTTACTTTCAGAAGTGACATTCCAAAAAAATCATCAAGGCAGAAGAAGGTAAAGCAAACCAGCTACTTCCACTGCCTTCTTTGTATTTTTTGATTAGGTATTGAAAAATTCTTCACAGCACCTCAACTTTATCAGCTGCAGTAGTGTGCACAATACGTGTTATGAAAACCCACAGCATTCAGATAAAATAAATATTGAATATCCTTCTTTCATTTCATTCTGTACATTTTCATTGTATGAATGAGTCAGGAATTCACCAGGAAAAATTGCATGTGACTGAGAGGTAACTGAGGGGTGATTTACATATTTATGTAACTTAAAGTCTTTAGTGCTCCTAATCATCCCCTAGAGGAATTAAATTCTCTTCATCCTCTGTATTGAGAATTTCAGTGCTTAACTTTGGGTGCACTAAATTACAGGGCTCTTGCTGAAGGAGTTAAGTAGATGAGGTGAACACTCCTACACAGCTTGAAGACCTGTTTAAGATCCCAGAAGAGGCCCTTAGGAGAACAGGGACTGAATTCCAGGGCCGACGATCAAACAGAGGACAGGAAAACACATCAGTGTTTCAATCTGTTGGGTACAGATACAGAGATGAGCTACCATTTCCATCAATAGCCCTGATGAGCATAAATTCAGAGGAAGTCAGTTCTAACAATCCCCAGGATTGCAAAAGAATCCTGACAGGTGGGGTCAAGTTTCAGGTTTACCCATATCAGTAAATCTGATATTACTCAGTGCCAACCAGTTTGGCGCTGCAGAGGCTATCTGAGATCTGACACACAGACTGCCACAGTCTGTCTGCTCTTCTTGTCTGGCCCACACAGATGGTCACCCTCAACATCACAGGCTCACAGAATTGCTTAGGTTGGAAGGTGCCTCTTCAGGTCATCTAGTCACCATTTTTGTGAATGAAGGGGGGGTGGCAAATATTTCCTACCTGGGCTTTAACAAAACTTTAGACACTGTTTCCAACACTCTCATGGACAAGCTGGTAAAATACAGACAAGAGAGCAGCCTGATGGATTGAAAACTGGCTGAACAGCTGGGTCCAGAGGGTTGAGATTGGTGGTACAAAGTCAGATTGGAGGTAAGACACTGGTGGTGTTATGCCAGGGATTGATCCTGGGGTCAATACTCTTCCTCAAGCATCTTCATTAATGATCCAGAAAATGGGACAGCGCATACCCTCTTCAAGTCTGTAGATGGTACAAAACTGGGAGTGACTGATATAGACACAGTGATGTTACCATTCCCATGGACCTGAACAGACTGGAGAATTAGGCTGATAGTAAATTTGCGAAGTTCAACAAAACTGGGGAAGAATAACCAAGGCATCACATTACCCCCAGGCAGAGTTCCAGGCTTTCCAGCTGCAGTCTCACAAAAAGTCACCTCACCTTCTCAGCCTTACTTTCCAAAAGAGTCTGTACCCAACCATTTCAAAAATTTAGTTGCTATTGCATCACATGTCCATAAGCTCAATGGCTGTAACTGCATGTGGATTTCTGATTCCTCCTGTTGGTTTGCCCATGCCATATCCATTATTGTCAAGCATTTCAGAGAGGCACCCAGACAGGTTCATTTACCAGAACAGTCTCAAGATCATTTCATGGGCACCTTCTTTCTTACGGACCTTCTTTCTTTCTCACCTTCTTCCTAGGCTTAAGGTGATTCCACCTCATCATTGGTTTTGTTGATTTCTATGTCACTTCTCTTCCCATCTCCACTGGCTCTTACCTTGCCTTTCTATCCTCAACTTGCTCACTTGCTTTTTGAGGAATCTCTACCTCTCCTGTAATTACCAGTTTAAAGCTCTTAGTTTGGCCATCTTTGACACATCCTGTGTGCTTCTGGTTCCATGCTTTGGACACAAGAACCTCTTCCCTCATTCTGCTCTTTCTAGGAAAGGGATTCCGGACTTCTGCTGTTGTAAACTTATCAAGCTCTATCTCACAATCATAGAATATCTTGTTCCTATTTCATATGAAAAGACTGCTCTAGAACATCACTCCTCATCTACATAGAAAATTATCTCTAAATTCTGGATTTTGTGCCTTATAAGCCAAAGTCATTCACCTTTATGTCAGTACTGGATTTTCTTTACATGACTCTTTGCTTTGGTAGCTAATCAATGGTCTAAACATAATTTCCCTTTTAATTTTTGATACATCCTTGAATGTGGCTGATGTCCAACATAGTTCCCATGTGGGACTGGAAGATATTACATATAACCTGGAAATACTGTGCTTTTCTGTAATAGTTTCTATAGGCTACACAGGACAGACTACAATGTGTGAAATGGCATTAAAAATTGTGTTTAAGTACCAGTTAGTTTTTCATTTTACTCTTACATCACCCCTTGCAAATGTAGAATCTTTGTGTTCCACCTCATTCTCATTCTGCTGAGCTGAATGAACCCACATTGGTTCCTATGCAAGGGTTCGTGTAAAACTCAAACTGAAGAGAGATCAGGTTCCCATTTTTTTACTTCAAAGTGTGTTTTAAAGCCCTGTATAGTTTTGAGGTCAGAATAATAGACCACTGTGTACTTGGATATTTTTCCCTCTTTCCTTAATATTGATATTTTATTTGCTTTTCTTCAAACATAGAATTTTATGTATATATTTAATATCCTCACTGCCAGTCCAAGAGGTCAGGTGCTGGTTTTCTGAGTGGAAGTTACCTGTTATCCCTGTTTTGAGAACACTGAACTTTTCTTTGCCATTCTGCTTTCTTCCCCACATTCTGCAGTGTATAATTACAGACATGTTAATTCCTTTTCAATCATGGAAAATAAATGTAATATTAAAGAGGAGAGTGAAGTGAATTTCAATATCAGAAGTAGATTAAGAATCAATTAATTTTTTTTCTGTGTTCTTTTCCTGTAAATTCCACCAAAGCTGAAGGCTAAAGCTTCCCCTTTCTCTGTTAAACCATGGTGGCTGGAATTGGAAAAAAAATAGCAATGAGGTATTCAGTCCTCTGAAATACATGCTGAAAAACTCAGGGGAGCAAATTTGGGATGTCTTGCTGCTCAGACATGAATGTTTTCTTATCAGCACTGTCTTCTTTTCTGCTGCTACCATTTTTACTTTGGCATTCTTAAGAAGTGTCTGAAAAGGTAGATATTTCAAGCAGTAGGAGTCCAAAAATAAATGCTCTAACCATAATCATCCCAGGTATAACTAAATCTTGTTTATGTATTTGATTACCCCTGGCTGGCTCACCTTCTGGCGAGGAAAATTTGTCATTTCAGTAGGGGGGAGAGGGGGAATGTTTTAAAATAACTTCCTAAATAATAACACAAACCAGAGCTAGTCATTAGATTTACCTATCAGATGTCTGAACTTTTATGACAATTTATGTATTTTTCATTTGTTATCTGTCACTTGAGGAAACAAATACATAAGTGCTACACAGAATGCTATTTTTTCTCATTTTGCTTAATATGAATAGACTAAAATTAAATGAAATGACAAAAAGGAGAGCTGGTTAAGTCTTGTCAGGTCATTGAGGTTGCCTGCCAACAAAGCTATGTTGCCTGAGGTATGTGCAGGTGCTTTGCTTCAGCCTAATTTTGAATGACTCATATGGTGAAGCTCCTTGCACCACCTCCCTTGGGAGACAGCTCTGTGATCTGACATCCTAACAGGGAGAAAATGCCTCCTGATCCTTGGCTGGAGGTTTTATTGTGCACGGGTTTAATCCACTGTTCCTATTTGTATCCACCGAGGACATTCAAATAATTTTTCTTCTTACTCTGGGTTTGACCCTTCCAGGAGAGGTGATGATCATATTTCCCCCTGATTTTTCCCCACACTGTAGTCTGACTTGTAATTAGTTCAGTCTAACTAAACTGTTTCTAAATACTGTCTAAGTATTCCTAGAACCATTGCACATATTCTGATGCTATTCTTTCATGTATTTGTTTTTCCCACTTGTTTCTTGGCACTGGAATGCTTCAAATTCTAGATCCAAGGTAAAAGTTATCAACATAGCACTTCACTGCAGCTCCTTCAGTGAGTGCTCACTGTTGTTTCTCCACCAGATTCACTGCTTTAACACTCTCCTCAATAGCACTTGGATGGGTTTGGCAAGTGTAACCTGGGGCCTCATCACAGAGCATTTCAGGAAGGGAGAAGAGGAATCAAGCTGAAAGTGCAAAGTCTGAAAGAAATGAGTATTTACAGATTAAATTAGAAGGCGTGAGGTGGTATAAAAATTAAATATCCTTTAGTAGCGATGGGAAATTGCAGGGTGTTAGCCTGGAGGAAACTAAAATTTGAGGTACCACAAATTTATGCAGAATGACTGGAAGCTAAGTATATAATACAAGGGGAAAAAAGTGGAATCTGGAAAATTCTTATTACAGCAAAAATTAATTTTTTTAAAGAAAAAAAGCACAGAAAGCATCTATGCTTTAGTTCACTAGAATTGGTTCAGAAAAGCCTCATGTTCTGTGGTACAGAGGAAGATCAAGTTAATGGTGCTGTGGTCCCTGTGGCCTCTTCACCCAGAAATGCTGCTCAGAGGAATGTGGTCTTGCAGCAAGACTTCCAGTCCTTCCCTTCAAAAAGACTGGGGAAAGAGCTCCCTGCCCTTAGAGGCAGCCTGGAAGCTTCATGCTCTCCACTAGGACCTCCTGGTTCCTCTAGTGGGGCTTCTGTTCCAGCTATCATTGCTTATTAATAATTTTGCTTTATGCCAGAAATTTTCCCCTGATACATTGTATTTGCAAGTCAGATCAAGCACAGCATATGTCCTTTCTCTCTTAGCCAGAATTAGTTCATTTTGTCCTTCACTGATGAGTTCTTTTTCTTAAATGCCTTCACTGACTTGTGGCTCTTTCCTAGATATGTTATTGTTCTTTTCATGGCAGCAAATATAAGTTGTTCCTGAAGGAACTTTCTTGTCTTTCTGTTAATCCCTCTGGGATGATGCTTGCTGGTGCCCAGTACCTATTTGCAAATTTTATGCTTCTCCAGCATTATTTGAGGTAAAGGGTTTCAGAGGTGCCTTGTGGAGAGCCATAAGGAACTTCAATCACCAAAGAATTTATTTCTCAACAGTTAATATTTTTGCTTTCATGGAAACCATTTCTTAATAAACGCAATCAAATGCTCACCTTCACCAAATAGTCCAGTGTTTGTCAGGTCATTAACTATTTCATAGTTTCTAATAAGACATATATTTATTTCTTGCACTTATTATTATTTGTAATTTCTAGACTCTGCAGTTTCTATCTGTTCTGGTCCTTTTGTGGTATATTGTGTAATGATAACTAGAAAACTTACAAGAGTTTTTGAAGATAAGTGTTTAAGGTGTATTTTTACACAACAGATACATTCCTGAATGGTCCCACATGAACGCTGAGTAAATAATTGAAACTGAGTATCTTTCTCCTATAATTGGGAAGCAAGGATGGCAATTGCATTGAACTGTGATAGCAATGAGTTCAGAAAAATAGACATCCATGAGGCTGAGATAATATTGCTTCTGGAGCATAGCAGTAGAATTAGATTTCAAACATATGTGTGAAAAGGGAACTATATCTGATCACTTTGTCTCCTGATATCCAAGGGTATCCATTTAGGTACCAGATAAATGAAAATTACCTTAGTAGGAAAACATAGTTCTGTTTTCCCTCCAAGCAATACAATTTTTTTCAGCTAAAATGACATTAGTAGGAGGAAGGACGAATAAGGCAGTACCAAAAGACAGAAAGGAAGATGTATAGACATGACCTAGAAGGTTTCTAAAAGGTCTAGTGAGGAATTTCAATATTAGAGAAATTATCTTCTAAAAACGACAAGATAAAAAAAATACAAGATCTCACAATTCTGAGATACATAAAATACCTTTGGAAATGTCAGGAATGTGATGAAAACTTTTTCTGAATATGAGGTAAAGTTTTCCTATCAATAACCATAATTATTATATAAGTTAATATTAATTTATCCAGTAAAAGCATTAAGGCTTGAGTAGTATAATTTTGTAATTAAATTTAAGACTTCTTACACTATGGCATATTTGCTGATATATTCACATCAGTAAAACATTCTTGAGAAAATGTGCCTTATGTTAGCAAGAGAGGTTTTGTAAGGACAGAACTCCCACTGGTTCCCTGAATAAGATAAACTATCCCAACGAGAGGCGTTCTTTGCTAGCATAAATATGTCCACTCTGAAGCTTTTGTCAAGGCAGTCCTGTTAGTTGAGGATGCTGTGAGGGATATTTTTTCACACTTCCAATGAAATTACTGTGACAAAAATCCTGATTAGTCCTCAGTCATTTCAGAATTAAGGAAAAAAATTGGCAATCTAGGTGATATTCCCATGTTTGTTCTAAGGAGAGCATAGAGGCATCTGTGATGTTTTGGATAATTAGGAAGAATAGAGTACAACATCTAAAGCTAGAAAAATTGTGTATTGCCTTTCATAATTTTATCCTCACCAGTTTCAATAAAGTGGCAAAAATCCTGGCTAATTAAAAGGCCTTTTTATAAATCAGCAAAAAAAATTAATTTGTGATAGTGAAGACAACTGGATCACTGAGTGGGCAAGTAGGATTTGGTCCTCAGGAGATTCACAGTCTCACTCAGGTGATTCATGTTCAAAGTTTCATGTTTGACTTGTAAGGTGTGGTTGCATCACAGGTATAATAACATTTCCCAATTGTGCCTCTTTCTGTTTTATTAGTGGGGCAAAGTTGTCACACATCATTTATCCAATATATTCTCTGAAAAAGGAAATTGAAAAATCATCCTGAGGTGATTTACATATTTTGCTATATATGTTTAAAATATTAATTTCAAACTCAAGACTTAAGGTTTTTTTCTGTTGCCCTATGCTTAAGATGTACATTCCAAGAAGGAATGGGTTGAGTGTTTAGAAATCACATCATGGGATATATATTTGGTGAACCTACCATGACACTATAAAAGTAAATTCTGTAACCATGAAATAGCTTACCATTTTGTGAAATATACCTGAATGTAGTCTACATTAAATAATGTGAACAATATAGGGCTGGGAGCATCTTATTTCCAGTAGGCAATCATAGGGCTAAGAAGGTAGTTAAACAGGAAAATTACTTACGAGATAGGTTTAGAAGTTTGGGGGTTGAGTATCATAAGTCTTCATTTTCTTATATTAAAGTCACTTATAAATCACCATCCTATCCAAATGTGAAGTTAGGATGTTCTCCTGCAGGTCAGGTGATGAAGCTGGAAAAGCCAAAACCTGAAGATCCAGATTTGTGTTTCATTATCAGTTAAAATAATGTTTTCACTGCTAGTTTTCAAAAATTATCTTAATGCATTTTATTTATTCTGCAGGTTTGAGATGAGTGGTGTTAAGAAATGAAAATGCAGTAAATAGTAAATAGTACAGTAAATAGTATGACATCTCTTTTGGTATTTATTGCCTTGGTAATTGAAATACCCCTTCACTCTAGTACGCTACTTGTTTCTACTCTCATTTTACTGATTCTATTATAGATTATTTGAATCTTAAGTAGATACATCACTAATCACTGTGAATATTTGTTGAATGTTCCTATAAACACACTGTCTCATGATTGTCCTCCATTTAGGATTTTTATATTATTATTCCTGTGATAACCAAAAACATGTGACTTCTCTGGTCCAATCAAATGACTAATCACAGCACAGAATTTTGATAATCCTTGAAATGAACTATCTACAGACTAGTTACTTACAGACAAAGCTCGAGTAATAAGAATGAGTAAATTTGAGAAACTGTAAAATGAAAAGAAAGACACATTTTTGTAGTCATGTTCTCTAGTGTATTTTACTTCACATGCACATGGACTACTAGTATAGTGAGTAAAAAAAACCCTTTCCACAAATTCTTAGGAGAAAGTCTTTATTGTCTACAGAAAATAATTAATGGGGCTCATAAATTTTCACATTTCATTTCATATCTTCAGAGTTTTTCATTATTACAGAACCTGTAAAAACAGGCTCTGCATTGGGAGTCACGTCTCCAGTATTAAGAAGTTTTGTCATCAATTATCTCAGCATTAGCTAAAATAATTATATAATTTCTGAAGATTTATCTAACTCTTAAATCCAGTTACTTTAGGTTGAAAATTATGTAAGATGACTGAAAATACTTGTGGCAAAAATCTTAGAAGTGCCAAGGTGAGTAAGGTGTATGAGATGTGTTGAATGCTATTTAAAGCTTGCACTCCAGGTAAGGTTTATAGTGCAGTTTAGGAAACAAAACAAGACAGAGGAGTAAGCTGTAAATAATAGTGTGGATCAAGTAGATTTAGAAATTTTTACCTGATTATTCAGAGTATTTATGTATTTGTTCAATTTAATTTTTTATCAAGCCCAGAGAGACCAGAATAATGAAAAGATTAAATTATTTATATAACTACAGTGAAAAAGTGATTGCAAAACAATGTTTCAAATATTTGAAATGTGTAAATGTCAGCAAGAAGGAGAGGTTATTTAGGATGTGCAAGCAGTATTAGTAAAATAGCCAGATTAAATTTAAAAAGAAAGGAATTAATCTAGCTCTCAGGGTTAATTTCTGACAGCAAAATTTTTTTGATTATAAAATGTTTTTGAAAAGAAGCAGCAGCAAAGCTCTCTTTTAGGAAATCAATAGTAAACTAAGGCACAGACTGAGAAAATTATTTGGGGAAATTATTACCCTAAGTGTCCCTGGAATCCACCTTTAAGAACAAAATAAATCTTTCCCATCTGTACTTTTGACCAAAAATGCTAATTTTTATGCATTTATTTTCCAAGACTTGTCTTAATATTCACATGGTGAATAAGTGTTGTTTGTTTACATTTTTTAAAAAGATCGGAGCAGCTTTTGATTAGTGCTATGAATTAAAATTCCTATTTAAAGCTAAAAGGAAAATGCACAGCAGAAACTAACATCTGTCTGCAGATAACAGAAATTTGGTTTTCACAGGCAGTAGCCTGCCCCCATGCCTCTTGCTTATATATTAATTGTAATTTGTTCTCTATTAACTGAAGATTTTAGTAGTGCTTGACTTTTAGGTTTGTTTTTTTGATGTTTGGTGTAGAGGTTTTGAAGGATATTGGATGGGGACAAGAGCATCAAAGGGTTCTGCTTGCCTACCAAATACCAGGATCATCCACACCCTTTCAACCATTGCCAGCAGAGGATGGGTCTGTAGGGAAGCTGAATTTTCTAGGTAACAAAACTATAGTGCCTAAAAGATTTTGTGATGCTGACACAAATGGTGGGAGTCAGTTCCATACTAAGACACTTGTGTCTGAGATTCTGATGTCCCTCTACTATCTGTTAATGAGATCCAGCTAATTAGCCAAGGGGAGTCTAGAGAGGGATTCAGTGATCAGCTGCTGTATGTCAGACTGAACCATTCCCTCCAATGTCAGGCCAGGAGATTTCAGCTGCTTAAAACAGTCCTTTAGTATCATTTGAGAAAATGATACTAGCCTGCCTTAGCACTGGAAGGTAGTACAGGAATACGGGAGCAGCTCTGCAAGGAGAACCATTCACGTGCTCTGGTCCCAGCTGTCACTGCGAACTAGAATAGAACCTAACCCACTGAGAGTTAGGTTCTATCCTAGTCTTGCAGGTTGAACACACTTAGGGGGCAGAGGACATCTTCTGTGTTAGTTGCATCAGAAAATAGTGCAGCTCGTGGGCTCTGAGATGGCTCTACATGTGCAGCGATGCATGGGAAATAGGAACAATGGGGGGTTGCATCACGTGCACTTCTGATCCAAATTTAAATGCCCAAATGTATATACAGATGTGTTATATCTCACTGGACCTTCAGCTGATGTTCTAGAAGGGCACAAGTCTCCCAGAAGTCCTGTTTCAAGTCTGTTAGTCCTGTGTGAATGCCCCAGACATCTTACTGGCTGCAGAGCTGCAGGGGGCACTTGTACTTGGTCAGCTGATCTGTAATACTGATCTCCACTTCATATCATGGAAGATTATACACTAAAGGTGGACATGTGGGTTCAGGATTTGTTATCAATTGCCCAGTTCCATACAGTGAAATAGACTGAAGTTAGAAAATTCAGTCTCTGCTAATGTTAACAATAAACCTTCAACTGCAGCAGCCAGATCTTTTTTTTTTCCATGTTTCTGGCATTGCCAATTGTTTCTAAGTTCACTTCATGCTCTAGTTTCACATACTTCATTTTTCATTTATATTCATGTTTGAGTAATGTAATATTTATACATTTGGTCTTGGCATCCAGTGAATACAAATGACAATGAGACATTCTCTCAGTCCCAGAAGAACCAGCAAAGAATTTTGTAAATTACACATCGCTTATCACATAAAATCTCAGACAAGTATTTGGCTGTGTGTCAAATGCCTCTAGATCACAACTGTAGAATTAAACTATGGAAATTTTGGAAGTGCTTTTTTTCCTGCTTTATTGTAGACCAATATTTTCAGTTTCTTTAGCTGGTAAACTTCTGCTTTTTGTTTTATTCAGCATTTAGTAGCCACAGTCTGGAGTGGACTTTGTTAGTTAGTCATGGCTGGAGTATGGGAGAGTTTCCTTTACACAAACTATAGTATTTTTTTTTCTTTAGTCGGATGTTCTCAAAAAGAATGATGAAAAACAGATTGCTGTAAAAGTAGCCGTGCAGACAAGACCACATCCACTGTTAGCATCCCCAGTCTGGTACCTATCCCCACAGAAATATGGGGAAGAAAAGCTCCTCACCTATACTTACATCAAAGATATAGATATATATAAACTGTATAGGATAAGCCATTTTATAAATAGTGACACTAATCTGTAAATGTAAATAGATGGTGCGAATGCTACCTGACAAAAGCAGACTGATAACGACTCCTTCCAATTAAAGTTTGGTTTTCTCATTTTATTTCCTTTTTATTTTCCACAGCATTCCTAGGATGGGGAAAATCCACTTGCCAATGAATGACTATTGTAGGGTGAAATGAAGTGGCAAGAGAAACTCAAAATGGTTGAAACTGTGCCATGTTCTAGTTGATGTGGTGTTGTTCAATCACAGGTTGAACTCAATTATGTCAGAAGTCCTTTCCATCCTAACTGATAGCATAATTCTGAGATGAGTAACAGATCTGGGGGGAATTTAGCTGTGTTAAGCAATCACAAACTGATTTAAGCTTTCTGCAGAGCATTGGATCCAAATGGCCATTCCATTCTGTGGTTTGTTAATTAACTGCTGTTTTTTCCCCATCTCTTTATCATATTGAAGGTAGAACCCATGCTTCTCTTAATCTCCAATATATTATAGCTATCAGATCAAACTGCTAGTAAAAATGAAGTGTAAGGATATTTTGCACATAGCCTGATACACTAAAGAATCTCACTAAATGACTCACTGAACATAATATGAATTATTCCAAATGCTGGTGAAGCTGTGTCAGCTGATCCAGTAGTTTATAAATAGCACAAATACCTTTGCTTGCTTTCATGCTATCTCTAGCTATTACAGTTCATTAAGATCAGATGCATACTGCTCTTCTCTGCTATTCAGATTATTCAATCCATTAAGACACAGAAGTGAGAGAGAAAATCATGAGAACTTTTGTGTCGATACTGTTGCCAGGGAACCACTTTTTATTTCAGTGCATAGGACACTGGTGTCACTTTGAGTGTGAGTTGCACAAAGACAATTTCAGAGGAAGAGATCAGGGATGTAAAACAGACTTAAGAAAATCCTAAACATTCATTTTTAAGAGAAAAAGAGGTGTGCCACTTGTCAGAAGAATCCTGAATGGCTGGAAAGTTTGGGGTTTTTCTTATAAATCTGACTAGAATTTTGAAAGGAATGTTAATGACAGATATGAGAGGCTTCTCGGTCTCTCCAGACATGTCTTAGATAATATTCCATACCTTTTTATTTCTGTGCACCATTGTGGTGCATCACCATTTGAGCAGAATGGTGAATATCTGTCTGGAAGGACAAGGAATCTTTCAGTCTTTCCAGAGCTGTCCTCTGCTCACAGGTGTCTGTACAAACTCATTTGGACCCCCATGTGCCTGGAAGGGTTTCCTGATTTAATCTAAACAGACTTTAACCATTCTATCATTTAAACAGCCTTATAGGCCACATTTCTTTTAAAAAAATCTGTATATGTAGTTTTTGAAGCACAATAATTATGAATTATAAAAGAAAAACTAGAACAAATGCAAATATAGTCTATAGCTATGAAGTGTATATAACATGAGAAATTTCATCACTAGATTGCCTGATGTCATTTAAAACTCATTTGACACTTTCATTTTAATCAGATCTTCCTGAGAATTAAACTATACATAAAAGGAAATTGAAGAAGCACAAGTAAAATTATTCTAAAACTAATTTTTTTCTTCATTCTTTAAGGGAAGGAAGTATTGACAGCAAAGAACCATTGCAACAATAAAGTTGCAAAAAAACATCCCCCCACCTCCTATAAGGAATTGGAGTATTCAGCTGGTGGCTGGATAAATAATGTGTAAACTGCTCTTTTCAAATTACAATATCTGTAAGATTCTGATTTCTTTTTTCTCAACAGAATTTATCTTAACTGTGTTTTTTATTTGGAAGGCATTGGATTAAAAAAGGGAATTCATTAAGATTGATTTTATACCTTAATTATATTTAAAATAGACACAGAAAAGCAATATAACTGCAGGGCAAGGAAAAGATCTATGCTGGTAGATGCTGAAAGAGATAACACTATGTGTTTTTTCTGACACTCATTTGTGATGTTCTAGTCATTAAAGCACCTGGGAGATGAATGGTACTAAATAAATAATAAGTTTTGAGTGATCTTATGGAACACTAAAAGTCACAAAACTTTTTACAGAGAGTGGGGTTTGCAATGAATCCTAAATAAAACTAAATAGGTTCCTAACATCAAAGCTTGCTGTCTTCACATTTGTTTTATCTCCTTCTTAAATTTCTTCTTTTTCCCACTCATGAGAAGTGGAAGCCAGTTTTTCATGGATGAGTATCAGAATCAGGTTACAGTCTGAGAAAATGTTATATCATTTTTTTCAGTCATTTTGAGAAAACTGCCATTTTCCTGTTGTATTTATTGATGTGTGATTGACACAGAGTGTTTTAAGCATAGTCTAGGAGGGTGTCTTCCTTAACCAGTCATATTAAGCAGATAAAAACTGTACATCAGTGTAGCTTGCAGCAGGTCAAGGGGATTAAAATTCCAATTCCAATCTTTCTTCCACCACAGCACATACTGTAGTTGTAACCAAATGTCTAAGTATGATATGACCTGGATGAGTGTGCAACTAGATGACTGAAAACTAGATATAATTTATTATATAACTTACGGATATATGCATAATTTTTATCAAAGAGTTTAATTAAATAAATCATGTAAGTAAATCAGCTAATTGTTTTGGTAGCCTAACTAGGGGTCAAAATATCTAGGGAGCTTCTGTGATGTGGAATATTATTTAAAGTCTTAATAAGAATATGCCTCTTGCTTGAACACTTGAAAAAGGTTTGTTAAAGCAAGTGTGAAGAATCTTATTTACATTAGTTAAAATTCAGATAAGTTGAAATTTGACTTTGCTCTTTCTTGGTCAAGGTTACAGCATTTCATTGGTCTGTGATGCATTCACTATATAGTATACCATTTATTCTCCAGTTCCAAAGCTGTAGAGGTAACTAATATCATCTCATCTATCATTTTTGCTCCAGCAGTTTTTCATGCAGTTTCTGTCAATAACAGGATAGAATCCACACCTTTATGCATACACGCATTTCTTAGCTTCCTAAGGTTTTGATACAGGTCCTCCTGTTATGTAAACTTGTGTATATCTACTTCTCTTGAAGGCTTCTCAGTCATAACAACTTATTAGTAAGCAAAATATTTCAAGAAAGTATTTGTCTGTGTTAGCTTGTCACTGTTAAGCTTAATTCATTTTGTTCTCACTCTTTCTTCTGTGCAACAGCCCCACAGACATCTTTCTTATGCTTCAGTAGGTATAAAATTGTATATAAAAATGGTTTTTCTGATAGTTTTCTATCTAACCATAGTTTTCAGAGTGGTTGTATACTACACTGTCTTAAAAACTAAAACCCAAACGTGTGAAGAGATGTTTTACTGAGTGGGGAGCTGGTTTCTAAAAGGCAGATGACCAGTTCTGCATTAGAAGAGCTCAGTAAATCATGGTAGGCTGTAAACATGATTTTTTTAATGAAGGGATGTGTGGAGGGATAAGTGGAGAGAATAATTCAGAGGGCAGTCTCACCCCTGAGGAGTTGCAGCTGTACTGATCGCCAGAGATCAGGAACAGGCCTGCCCGTAACAGGCCACAGCTGTGTCCAGTAAGAAGAAGAGTGCTACAAAAGAGTGGGGTAGCTGGGGGAGGAGGGAGCTGGAGTTTGTTGGTTGTGCTGTGGAGAGAGTTGGAGTTTTTTGGTTGTGATGTGAAGAAGAAAGAGTCAGTGCTGTGAGGGTTTGCCCATGAGAAATCACCAAGAAGGTATGGGACCTTTGCAATAAGATGACAACAGGGGTGATTGGTCTGGGACACATTTATACGGGTCATGATATTTTTTCTCATAATTGGTGGTAGTTAAAGAGCATAGGAAACCACATTAAATGGGTGTGAGCTCCTGCTATGGTGTTAGGGCAGGGATAAGGTGTCTGTAGGCTTGTAGGACCTGAGAAAGTTACATCATGTTTGTATATGAAGCTGCTTGAAGCTCTCCTGGCTGTCTCTCTCCAGTTGTGGCGCATGCAGTGCAAGCAGGAAGATGACAAGCTGGAGAAGAATTCATAAGAAATATTAAAGTCTGACTTGACTCTGTTTGGTTTAGCACCATAAAGGCAAAGAGGTGACTTTGTCACATTTTTCAAGTATTTCTGCAGTGTTAGTAGAAACAGATACCAGGTAATTGTTCTTCAGTCTTGCAGCCAAAGTATAATACAATCCCCTGGCTGTAAACTGAACCTGTTCAGGTTAGACATGAAGCACATGTTTTTAGCAATGGAGGCAAATGAGACACTCAGGGTTACCATGTATTAAATTCTTAAATTAAAAAAAAAATAAAGTTATTTTTTCTAGTCAACAATTCAAATGCCATTTAATTCAAGGATGGATGTGTTCACAAGGGTACCATGATATGCTACAGTCTGAGAACCTGGATATTATCCCCTTACCAGTTAATAAGATTGCTGTAGGGAAGAAGAGAGGTGGCTTGGCTTGGATCGCAGTAGTGTTGTGGTGTTGTGAGGGTCCCCAGGATAAGGTGAGAGATGAGAATCAACTCAAAGTTCTCAGAAGGCTGATTTATTATATTATGATATTACATTATATTAGAAGAAATAATGTACTAAAACTATACTAAAGAAAGAGAGAGGAGACATCAGAAGGCTAGACAAAAAAAATAAAAACCTGTGACAGACCAGAGAGTCCAACACAGCTGGACTGGGATTGGTCATTAAGTAAAAACAATTCACATGGAACCAATCAAAGATGCATCTGTTGGTAAACAATCTCCAGACCACATTCCAAAGCAATCAGATAATAATTGTTTACATTTCTTTTCTGAGGCTTCTCAGCCTCTCAGGAGAAAAATCCTGGCGAAGGATTTTTCAGAAAATATCATGGTGACACACTAGCTCGTGCAGAATGCTGCTACAAGAGTCTGTGCTGCATTCCCAGCAGTGAGAAACGCCAACAGGCTGGAGAGGTCAGGGTTGGAGTCACCCTGAGGCAGGAGTCCCTTTTCTGCTGGTGCTCAGGCCACAGGTTGAGCCTTTCCTGGTGCAGTGCTGCTGCAGGTGGATCTATTTGTGGCATCCTCTGCATTCACAGCAGATGGGGCCATCCAATGGTTTTGGCATTCCCAGAGCTCCACCGCTGCCAGTGGGACACTATGGGGGAGGCAGATCTGTGCGCAGAGAGATGCCCTGGCTGTGTGCAGGGGATTGTGGGGTTAGTGGGCACTGCCAGAAGGCACTCTGTGGGATGCAGGTGTGGTCCCTGCAGCCCAGCCAGCTTTTGGGAGCACTGCTGTGTGCCAAGAGCTGTGCAGGTGCCTTTAGAGCCAGGTCTGATGCTTGGGCATAGCGCTGCACACGGGCCCTGTGCATGTGAGGCTCTGGCTGCTTAGCAACTGCAGAATAGGGCTGTCCCAGAAGAGCACACCGTCTGTTTAGTCTATAAATGTAAAATACCCATTTTAAATCTGCACAGTACATCCTAAAGAGCACCGGAGCACTCTCTGTTTTTATAGTGCCAGGGTATTTGGCATTGTCAGAGTGGCACCTCCCCAGCACAGCAGCAGTGCCAGAGGTGTCTGTCAGACTGTGACTGCCCAATGCACTGACTCCTTCATCCAGTGATAGCTCCCTCTGCTTTTGCTCCTGTCCTTCCTGTCCTGTTTTGCTCTGTAGACAGTATCATCAGCCATGAAATTGTTTCATTTTCAGTCAGTTTAATTAAATATCAATGGTTTGGAAACTAAAAATTTACGGTGTGTATAATAAACAAGTGTAAGTTTCAAAGCATGCACAGGCAACACAGCTCTTAAAAAATGTGTTTCTTAATCTCAGATGTCTTCTTTTATAATACATTTGCTAAGAAGCTGTAATCCAAATTAGAATGCAAGTATATGAAATCGTAGGGATAGTTTTGCTAAACAATTTACATTTCTGTTTTTCTATTCCTTCAAAAAGTATATTTTTAGTATTATTTTTTACTTGACTTAAAATGTAATCAGCTGAATGACAAGCACCTTCTAGGTTTTCTCAGAGTAAATAGCTTGGCATGTTAGTTTTTCAGTTTGATCTAATGAAATGGGAAGTCAGGAGTAGTAAGAAAAGGGAAATTAATGTGTGGCTATGTCTGCTTTTCAGTCAGTGGCTGATATCTACATTGGTAGTAGATAGGTTAAATTTAGCTCAAAAGCTTCCATGAAGAGCGTTCTTATGAGAAAAAAAAAAAAAACAGGAAAAAACCAAACAACAGCAACAAAAATTAATGCAAGGAAAAATAATTTTTAAAGTAGTTAATTATCTTCATTTTTCCTGAAAAAGAGAGTCAAGTGATTAATCAGCATGATAATTTTAAAAACAAGTCACTTAGGTAAAAAAAAATCCATATTCATGACCATCCATACATTGCTTTCTTCAAATAAAGTCTGTGAATGGATTTGGTCCAAAGGTTTCTAACCACCAGGTAATTATGTTTTAAAACTGTCTCTCCCATAAACAGTTCTGGTGTTTTGTGAACAGACTGACCCGTGAGCAGTCAAGCCCGAAACCTCTTTCCAAGTTGCAGAGGTACTGGCAGACTGAAGCAGTTCTGATTGTTTTGCTTTCATATCTACCCAGTACAACTTTACATACACTTAGTACCATTCAGGTTTCTTGATTTCCAGTCATTTCTCCACTGCGCCCAGTGTACAACTATCTTTGTTTTACAGGCATCCGAAGGACACTGAGTTCTGCATCTGGAAATATTTTTTGATTACTAACCTGAAATACCCATATTAAATCCAGGCTTACATTAAACTAAAGGAGATTTAGAGATAGAACACAAGAGAGTTGGATATTAAGGTAATTCTAGGGCCAAAAAAAAGTTTTTTAATGGGTTAAAAGATCCTTACATACTTTAGTGTGCAGTGTTTGAGTTGGATTCATTATGTCACTATGACAGCTGGATTTCACTCCTTTGTTGGGGCATTGACAGACATCCCACCCAGCACCAGCTGGTGGAGAACTGGCCAATGTGGCTATTCACTGTTGCTTTCTCCCATCCCTTTCTTGCCTGTCGTTCCCAGTTATCGCCCAGAAAAGCAGGCTGTACTCAACAGCCCTCTGGTCTGCTTCAGACAAATTCAGCCAGGAGCAAGGAGCAATAGAGTGAATTATTACAAAGGATGATGGTCCATAATGCGCAGTGATGAGGGCGGTCAGGTACAACTTTCACAAGTCTTGGATTTATTCCAACTTCCAACACTCCTGCAGTTTAAAAGCTATTTTGAGAACTTCACACATAAATAGATCTTGCTCAGCAAGGTTGGTGAATATAGTGATAATGACATCATTAGTTCTTCTGGACAGAAAATGTGCATGGAAATTCAGCATTTCCCAATGTTATTTGTTCCAATTTTGTTACACAATACTTCGTACTAGAGAGGCACTGATTTTAATGCAGTACTGTTAACACAGCATTTGAACTAATGGCACACAGCAGCAAGTTTTAGGATCATTCTGAATGACATTTTTAATGTGGAACATCCAGCTTAAAAATCAGAACTGACAGTAGCTGTGTAAGTTTTTTCTTGCAGCCTGCTAAGTGATCATCTGTCTGAGGATCTAATTCTTGTGCATTCTCCATGGCCGGGTCACCTTTGATCTTCTGACACTGTAACAGCAAGGCTTATACTGTTGACTTCTTCTCTAGTGGTGATGACATATTCCTTTGATTTAATATAAATTTTGGTTAAAATTTATGTAGTGCCCTTCTAACAGAGAAAATGTCTGCATCACCTTGTCTTTGCAGTGATGTAGCTTCAACCTGGCAAATTGCAGTTTTTTAAACTTTGCTTTTTAGATGTACTGAGTCAAGTTCAGAGGTATCAGCTGGCCATAAATACCATCAAAACTGAGGAGATTTTCACAAAATTATTAATTTTGCAGTTTTAGCCTTCTGTAATGGTGTTTAGTATGAATAAATTGGACCAAGTGTTAACTATGTATAAGGAGTATACTGGTTTTAGACATATGAATTTTTTTTTCTTTGCTCTCATTTATAGTATTAAAGACACTGATTTTAGCAATGCTGTTCTGAGTCAACTTCAGAGTAAGACAGTTCATCCCTGTGTTTAATCATAGGAAGGGATTGTTGGTATTGCCCAAATAAATTGTTCTTTGAGGGCCTCTGCATATCCCCGCTGGTAGTTCCTAGTGACCTAGTTAGAGTCAAGCTATGTCTCTCTCTCATATCAATGTATGAGAAGCCTTGAGCATGATGTTACTACTGTGTGCATGTTAATGTAAATACTTGAGCACGTCTCTGGCTGCACAAGTTGTCATCTTTATGGATGCTAAGAGGCAATACAGGTTGCTGCACAGAGTATCATTATCTATCTGCCAGTTAGTACTTCCTGTAGAGGAATGTACCTCATGATTCAGCACACATAATTTGCCCACAAGCTCGTAGACTGGCACTAGAGTCCAGAAGGAAGTTGTACCCAGAAAAACTGGCTGAAGACTGATGCCCCTGTCTATTCCCAGTTATGTCTGTTCCTTCTTACTCTTTGCTCTTTTGGGGACAGGAATGTGAAATGTGGATCTCAGAACCTACAGAACTATAGTGTTTCAGAGGCTCTGAGAACATGAAGTTCAGCCTTTGCTCTCTGCTGCTTTGGCATGTGAAGTAACCATGTAACTGCAGCCCCTTCTTGACTCAAATCCGTCCTTGGCCACTAATGTTGTAAGGGCATATGCCCAGTGCATGCAGAGGCCCTGCCAGATTTAAGAAATATTGCCAAGAATTGACTCCTAAGAATCCAACCTGTTCTGTAATAATGTATCCCAAAGTTTAAGGAAGAAAAGGTGGCAGTGGCCTTGTGAAAGTCCATGAGGCTTTGCCAATCTAGGCAAGGATGAAGAGGAAAATGTCTCCTGGCCTGCAAATGCAGTCATGTGTTCCTTGCTCTGTCTCCTCAGCCCACACTGTTTTGCTGCTTGTCTGTCCCTGCTGTGATGTGTGCAGGTTGGGATCAGAAGCCCTTGCTGTGGAGCTCAGGTCAGCACCAGGCAGGGCACTGGGCACTGCTGTTGCTAAGAGCAGCCCACCCTCTCCCAGCTGCACGTGTGTGCCTCGACAGGGTCAGAGCGTGATTGAAGAGTGAGAGATGCACAACAGCAGAGAAGGCTTGAAATTAAATAGTCTTTGACACTTTTTCTTAACTAGTCTCACTCTGGCACAGACCCCTGCCTTAGGGGAGGTGATCCAGTGGAATAGCAATGACCTAAAGCTGCTGGTCTACCTAGTGAAACATGCAGGGAGGAAAATTTATCTCAAAAATGATGATGTGAGAATGTCTGGGCTGCAAATAAATGTTTGTAAAAGATCTACATTAACATTATAAGAATGAGAACTTTAGATTTTTTTCTGACTAAATCTGGACCTTTTTTTCTGAAGCATTGAATGCTACACAGAAACAAAAAAGTGGAAAAATCCTGGTGGGTGAGACCTTGATCTCTCCTCTCATTTATTACTAGTACCAATGGAGTAGCTGTTCTAATTAAAAAAGAACTCACCCTTTCAAACAGAGGAGCTGAATTCTGATCCAAATGGCCTTGTAGAAAAGAAACTGGTGAATGAAGTCATTACTCTAATTAACATTTATGCTCCTGATGTTAACAATGTATTTCTAAAAGGAACCAGTAGCATAGATATTACTCTTTAAACCATCTAATGGTCTGGCATGGGTACTGATTTTAATTGCCCTTTGGTTATCAGTTTAGACAGATCTGCCAGGGGTAATTGCATTGTAAATAAGACAACTCAAGAAATTCACTAATGAGCTAATGAACGATAGTTATTTGTGAGATGAAGCTGATAATGCTTATTTAGACAAATGGTGTATTTATGTGTTGTGTTCCACATGTGACCATTCAACAGTAGCTAGGTTACGTTGTCTTAGCTGTTACTCAATCTACTCTAGAGTTTTATCTTCCATTTTCCAGGAAGTCCCTGGAAGTCTCTTTCTGTGATTTCTAATTCACAGAACTGTAGTTTAGAGCCCTGCGTTTCTGTTCGACTTTGTTTATATATTTCTTGTCTCCCTTACCATAAATCATAATGACAGCCTAATTGGTTTGCATTTCTGAAGCAGTTTGAAATGTGAAGTGTTGCATAAGTGTTCAAGGTTGTTATTGCTTTGTGACTCTTCCCAACCATTTTCTGTCCAGACTGAAAATTAAAGAGAAATTACTTGCCATTTACAAGAGTAAATGTAGTGAATCTTGTCATGAGTAATCACTCAAAGATCACCAAAAAAACCCCTTTGTTTCACAGAATTGTACTTTTTAAATGCTTGAACTTTGCATTTCCTTCATAGCACAGTAAGTCCATTAGCTTCAGTGGAAATATTTGATTTATGGTCACACAAAAGGAGAATCACATCCTCGATATCTTTGAGAGGGTAGCTTCATGGTGGAATGAAGGTAGTGGAAAACACAGGTCTTGTCTGAAGATTTAGCTATAATTAAAACACTGGGGCATTTGATAAACTTAGAATTTGAGATCATGACATGTTTGTTTCACAAGAGGGATTTGTGTAGTTGTACCAGCATTTTACAGATTGGAAGATTCACAGATATATAGTTTACCTAAATAATTTGCATGTACCAAACTGATTTTTCTTTTTTCCATAGGGCACTATCCCTTTTGCTTTTTCACAGGACCAGACCAGTGCTTAGTATTACCGGAGAATTTTTTATTAGGTGCAGTTTTCAAAAAATAAAGTCAAAACATGACAGATGCATTTAATTTTCTTCGTTGCTTCTGCTGGCTCACAGGGCAGAGTCAAGAGGTATCCATGACATAGTAGAGAAGTCTTTTACCCCAGAACAGGATTTTAGGATCAGAAATGAAGCAGGCAGGCAAGCAAAACAAGGACAGCCAACGAAAGGTAGCCTGGGGCAACACAGTGTGTTGATGAGAAAGAGAGAGATAAGAAACACTTGGACAGTTGCACATGTTGGCTTCAATCTGTAATGACTGCGCAGACCACACATCAAAAACATTTGGCTGTCCTTGACAGAGAATGAAAAGAGCACAGATTTTTTAGCTACCTTTTTTTTTTTTCTCACAGTCAACCTGGTGAATAGCAACTCATTTACTTTACTTCTGTTTTTAATTATTTGTCTAATGGCCTTCAGGCAGTTATTAAAGATCATCTTTTAGAGACAAAATGAAAACTCTTCATCTTTTTACAATGCTCTTTCTGCTGTTGGTCTGATGGATCTACAAATCTCACTGTTTTAAAAAACATTTCTGTTGTATCTTTCTAGTGTAAATGAAGGGCAACATTGCCACCATCAACTCCAATAACACTTAATTTAGTCAGCGCTTGCAGCTGCTGCATTTCTGCAGTACTGGGCATGCAGAGACCTCCGTGACCTTGGGACCAAAGTGTCAGTTGGTGCCTAAATTCTGTCAGAGTCAATAAATGAGTGGAAAGCACCTATTTTTACCCCACTTCCCCAGCCATCCTATCCACACTCGGAGATTGAGCGATACGAGTTTGCCAAATCGCAAAATGTCCAGGCTCTGATGGTGGTTATGACATTTTCTTTACAACCTCTGGCCACTTTCTTGTTTGTCTGATGTCCAGAGAAAAGAATCAGTGGAAGGTCAGAGTTTATTTAATGTCGCACCTTGCCCTCCCAGCGGTGGCTTAGCTCCTGAATGAAGATGACCCTCCATTCCTTCTTTCAGGAGAATGACATTGTGAAGTTTGCAATTTGTGGGGCCTGATGCAGAGCATGCCAGAATGCCTCATTATACATCTTAGGAGCAAGAACTAGGAGAAAAGACTCATCAAGCATGATCAAGCTTTTTATATTTCTGTGGTTTTTTTGGTTGGTTTTTTTTTTCCTACTAATATGTGATAAACTCACCCCAGGCAATATTAATTACTTCATTCCTCAATATCTCTTTGTTTGTGTCTAATCAGAAATTTTCTGAATTATTCAAAAATAATTTGTTTTTAACCCTTTATTTTTTCCTCCCTGGCTTAAAGTTCTGGGGTTGTGGATTGCCTCATCATAGATCTTTATGCAGCAACAGAGCTCTGGAGGAGCTAAAATATCTTTTTGTAGCACAAGACCTCATTGACAGTAAAGTTATGGATTAAAACTCACATGAGAAAGGTAAAGCTCTATATCTCAGTCATCTCAGGAGCAAAGTGGTAGACAGAATAGTGAGGTAAAAAATACCACTTTAGAAAGAGATATCCCACTGGCTTTAAGGGAAGCAGGGAACACAGAGCCCCCATTAAGTGGTAGTTATGGCTTAGTATTTTGGCTTTATAATTTCAAATTACTTTTAAAAACACCTGATGATTCTCACTAATATGGCAAAATAATCTGTTGATGAAAACAGAATTTATGTAGTTATTTTTCTGGGGTTTTTTGGGTTTTTTTGTTTGTTTATTTTTTTCTACCTGGAATCACTGTGAGTCTCTGAGAAGTATTTTTATTTATTCTGACAACTCCTTAAGGAAAGGCCAATAGGGACCATCTGATTTATTCATGTTGTGCAAGATGACTATCCAGGACAATCTGCAGAGGCTTTTTAGGCACAAAAAGAAGGATTCCCTACATACCTCTCCAATTGGCAAGATAACTTTCTCTGGTAGCAGCCTGAATAAATGAATACAAAAACTGATTGACTACAGGGATCTCTTTTCTTCCTCAAGTTTGAAGAAACTGTCAAATGAAATTAAGTCTAGAGTATGTTCACAAGGTTGTCAAGGCAGTTGGAGACAGATTTCCAGCTATAACACAGAGAAAATGCCACTCTGAAAATGTATAAGATGTCTATAAACACAGCTTTTAAAATAAGCTTAGAGTCCTATGAAAGAAAAAAAGAAAAAGGAGATACATTAGTGAACAAACCTGGGGTGGGGGCATTAATCCAGCTTCTTATGTCAGGCAAAAGACAGATCGCACCATTCTCATGACTGTAAGACCTCTGCAGGATCATTTTTGAATAAATGTCACCTAGCCCTACACATGGCATTTTCAGATAGATCTGTAGTAAGTGTGGAGTGATTTAACATATGGGTAATCTCTCAGAAACTTCTAGTATAGTGACTCTGTGTTCTTAAAATTCATTCCCATTTTTTAAACAAAATTTCATCTGAAAAACTTGGCACATCCTTTCCTTCATACCACCTTCTACAGAAATATAGTTAATTTGTACAACCGAAATGCATTTTATTTTTATTATAGGAAGCTTATAATTTTACTTGCTTTTGTTAGAACATCTTTTCTTTCTGGAACTTCTTTTTCCCTTAAAAAAGTATGGGCCAATACTGCATGCAATAAAGTTTTTAACCACATGATGAGCATTGTATGACATTTGATTCCTTTAGTTCAGTGAATGATTCTAACTTTGCTTATTATTTAACTGAAGGAAGCTGCTACTATACAGTGAGATGTCTGCAGCAATGCCAGTATCACTCTAGAAAGAAGAGTAATTTGCAACAAAATCGCTCTCTGATTTGCATTAATCAGTAATAAATTTCATCTAACATAATAACTTCCCCATGACTTATATTTTTTTCTCTTTTTTAAGCCTTCTGAACCTTCAGAAACATTCATTTCTATGGCCCAGACTGAACTAGATGAAATTTTGTCTAGAAGTATTCTTAGACTTTTCTCATCTTTCCAGATAATTTGTAAGGGTGTAAAACCATGTAGGCACTACTGTCAAAAGGGAGGGACTCTGCTGCAAGCTGTTCTCTAATATGGCAGAGGATTTTTACTTCTACAAAAATCTTAGCCATAATATATAAAATATACAAAGGGAAGCAGAAAATCTTTTTTTTTTAACTTTGCTTAGCCTAAATCTTTAAATGAAGGAAGAAAGTAATAGCATGATTTAGTGTGTTGGGACCTTGATCATTAAGGGTCTGAATCATGTCCTCTAACATTAGCAAGCTTAAAGTTGTCTGGACCTTCTTTTAAAGTAACAACCAAAACCCAAGCACACTTCTGGAGGTCAATTAATCTCATCTAAAATCGCTACCAGGGCAGATGGGGGAAGAGAGGTTGTTATTTTAGATACTGAACTTCTGAGCAGGAAAAGTGAAATTAGCTAAAAACCCACTCTACATCACTTAGGGATCATACACATTTTGGGACAGGCGATTACTCAAGGATCCCATCCAGCCAACTCACAATAAAAATTGTAAGAGAGATGGGAAAAAGTATCTTCGTATCTGTACTTAGCTGCAGCAAAGAACACACTGTTTAGGAATTGAACCATGTTTCTTCTCTGGAAAAGCAGAGGTTTCAGATTATACTACTGCTTTTTAGAAGATGAGGTCAGATGACAGAATTGCTTTAAAGTGTGCAGACCACTATAAAACAGTTACTAATGTATGTAACGCTGTACTGTTGCATAGTCTTGTTCCAATAGCCTGCATTCATACCTTTGTGATTCCTACTTTTGAAGTCCAAATTCCATTTTGTATTAATTATTCAATCCTTTCTCTTTGTCCGTGATTTTCCTTAAGTATGTAGGAGTTGCCTTTTCAAGAGGTCTGGCAGGTCTGTCTAGATTTTTCACTTCTGGTACACTGTGCTCAGCAGAAGATCAAATTATGAAAGTTGAAAGTCATTTCATATTTGCTGGTGGTTGGGAGATGTGTGATGATTTGCTCTGTGTGGGGGACTCTGCTGCATCTGATAAGCAGTCCTCTCTCTCCTAGGCCATTATCTAAAACTGATGTGTTCTGCTTCTCAGAAAGAAATACAAACTTGAAGAATATTTGGGAGAAATAAGGTCAGGACCTTAATCTTAGAGGAATCTTAAAGCAAGACAGTTCCCTCTGTGTAGCCACCTCCACCTGGGCTTAACACAGGATGGTTTATAGTTACTTTATCTGAAAGGTATTTACACCTTCAACCCGTGGGATTCCCACATCTGACAGGAGAACAGTTATTTCCCAGCTGTGAGAGATTTAGTGCTCAAGAGAATTGTATCTGTTCACATGGTTTGGTCTTGGTAGAAATTAAAGGGATGATGAAAACAGTCTGGGCTGTACCTGATTTTGTAAAGGTGAAATTGTTGTCTACTTGCTCCTTGTACTCTTACACAGAGATTTAGGGATTAGTCTTGGATATGTGCCAGACTTTGTAGATGGGCAATCAGCTAAAAGATTAATTAGCAAAATCTAAGGAATGCAGAGTATTTATAGGATAAAGCCACCCTAGTATTTAAAAAGGTGGGAGAAAAAATGAGTAATTAAAAGGAAAAGCAGCTATGTAAAATGGAACTATGGAAAAAATTGTGAATAAAACTTAGAAGTTTTAACTCTCTGAAATACACTAAAGTGTGAAGTGATATCTCTGAGGAAAATATATATTTTAATATGAGAACTAGCTTATATATGCCTTAATTTGGGCACCTTAAAAACTTTCAAAATCACACCATGCCCTATGCATATCTGGTGTACTCTATCACCACCTTATTGTTACTAAAATTTATTTGCTACTAATATTTATCTTGAAAAATGCCAATTAAGAAATAAAAACCAAACTTGTACATCCTTACTTATAAAGTGTCCCAGTCTGTATGGATGGAAAAGAGATGCTCTTATTGGGGACAGTTGGTGTCCAACAGCAAGAGAACAGCAATTTTGTCATGTTGGAAGGTTTGACAGCCGATCTTGTCTCCTTCACTGTATTTGTGAATTTAGAAACTTCCTCTGCTATTGCATTCATTGGGGGCCAGAACACTCTTGGGCAAAAATCCACAGCTATAATTAGTGACTTAATTTTAATGTAGATGAATAGACCATCCTGAAGCCAGTTATTAAAATGTCATTACTTGACACAGAAGTTAACATATTTGCCTGATGTCTGTCACCAGAAGCTGCAGAGACCAACCCAAATGAGAATTCAGCCTGGGGAAGAGGCACAGCAGCACAAGGCATCAAATCTCTGGGAAACAGCTGGATAGCCCCTGCCAGAAAATGCTGAAGTGTTTCTTGGGAATGCACAGGCAATGACTCTGACCACTCTGTTCTAGCAGAATCCTGGGATGTCCAGAAAGTATTTCTTTCAAGTAACTTGATTTATAGCTGAAGCCCAATGCAGTTAGGAAATAGAAAGGGGAGAAAAAACAGACTTTGTAACAAGTAGCCCTGGGGATGTCGATACCCAGCAAGTACGGAATTAGTTCTGTGTATCATGTGTAACTCATTCAGGCAGCACTCCCAAAGTAAATAAATTTTAATCTTTATTTTTGATTCAGACTTTAATTTAACAGTAAGGCTCAGAGAACTAAGAAATCTGGATTCAAAGGCTTAGTTAGTAAAAGAAGAGCAAAGACATTTCCGGGACCTTCAGTTTTCTGTCTAAAAGAAACTAAAAGTAGCCACAAAGATCATAGTAAAAGTACAACTTTTCTTGTGAATATTTCAGAGAAAACAATCGAAGTTAAAAGCTGCTGTTTAAAAACATAATTGTGAATCTATATTTAGTAACTTTTTTTCCCCCTAAATTCTGGGAGATCTGAACTACAACTTTTCCTATTTCTTTGCCATTTTAATGACACAAGTCCATGAGTAAAAATAATACCAATGTAAATCTAAAATCTAAACGCTTCAGAAGGATTAATTTTTTAATTCCACTTTCTTTGGAGTCACGATAAGAGTTCTGCAACTTCAATCCATCAAGCAGCTTTGCAAAACCGTCATGAAAATGTATGAACCCAAGAACAAAATCTACTCACCCAACCTTACAGCAATGATTAAAAAAAGGCCTTAATTATAGTATAGTCACCCGTCAAAATAAATTACTCAGGGTGAGTGGGTGAAAAGAAGTTTGCTAGACTTCCTTAAGGAGGTGGTAATTGTCTTGGATTTTGTTAAAATACATCACTAATTGTATTTTAACAAAGTCTACGTACTCTTCCTCTTTAGGAATTTTATAAGATGGTTGTAAGAAAACAGAGAAGTGGATTTTTCAATTTTAGAATATTCTATACTTGTGTGGTTTTACTGCAGAGCAAAACAGGCATACAAAAAATGCTCTAAATTACATATACAGATGATCAGAAATGTTAGAATAAAGTGATTTCACAAGCAGATGCAATTGATTGGACATACCTTTGTGGCAAAGTGATGTGTGTGCACAGTGAAGTGAAAGCACAGTGATACCACATGCTTGATTCATGGAAGTTCACAGAACATGCATTTAAGAATTCCTTCCTGTCTTTGACATCCATTGCACACAAATGATGCTCAGGAAAGTGTTTGAATCACTATCCCTGAAAATGTTCAATAAACTTGTAGTTGTGGTGCTTAGGGAGATGGTTAGATGTGAACATGGCAGTGCTGTGTTGACAATTATATTGATGACTTTAGAGGTTCTTTCCAGTCTTAACAATTCCATGGTTTAATACCAGATCCTTCAAAGAAGATGTCTGCAACACCTATTCCTGGGATATGTTGTCCAGGAAAACTTCACACAAAATTTAAAAACTACCGAACTCATATGGTCTTACCCTGCTGATTATGCTGCCAGTGTGTTGGGCCTGCCCTAAACAGTACCAAAACCATAAGTTTGTTTTCTTACTGTTTTCTGGAGGTTAACAGAAAGCTACACTTACACTTACATGCCAAGAGTGCACAGGGTGTGGAGAGTGGCAGACATCAGCTTGGTGTCTCAGGGCTTGCAGGCTGGGGGTCATTATAGAAAGAGATATTTTTTAGGCACTTCCTGGAAGATGATTGCTTTACTTAATTCCAATTAAACACATCATCAGTTAAGCATTTAGAGCCAGATAGAGAGAATATAGACCATAATAGTCAATTTTCAGACTCCAAAGCAGGTTAAGTTAAAAAAAAATCTTCTTATGAAAAGTTCATTGATTTTCATAAAATAATGGAATAGTTCTAGTTGGAAAGGATGGTCTAACTCCCTTAGTCCAACCCCCTTCCATGAGCAGGGACATTTCAGCTAGATCAGGATCCTCACAGCTTTGTCCAAGTTGACCTGAAGTGTTTCAGGTGTAGGGCATCTATTACCTCTCTGGAAAACTTCCAGTGTTTCTACATCCTTACAATAAGAAAATGTCTTCCTTATTATCAAGTCTGAATCTACCCTCTTTTACTTTAAAACCATTATCCTTTGTCCCATTGCAACAGGTTTTTCTAACAAGTCATCCTTTTAAGCCTCCTTTAGGTACCGACTGGCCACAATAAGGTCTCCCTGGAGTCCTCTCTTCTCCAGGCTGAATAAACCCAACTCTCTGCCTGTCCTCGCAGGAGTAGTGCATCATTTTTGGGTCTCTCCTTTGGACTTGCTCCAACAGGTCCATGTCTTTCTTGTGCCAAGAATCCCAGAGGTGGATGCAGCACTGCAGGCCTGGTCCCAGGAGAGCAGAGCAGAGGGACAGGATCCCCTCCCTCACCCTGCTGGCCACGCTGCTTTGGATGCAGCCCAGGATGCAGTTGGTTTTCTGGGCTGTGAGTGCTCATTGCCAGGCATGTCCAGATTTTCTTCCACCAGCACCTCCAAGTCCTTCTTGGCAGGGCTGTTCTGGATCTGCTCATCCCCCACCTGTGCTGACACTGGGGCTGACCCACCCCAGGTGCAGCACCTTGCAGTTGGTCTTATTAAACCTCATGAGATTCCCATGGGCTCACTTCTGGAGCTTCTCCAAGTTCCTTTCGATGGCTTCCTGTTCTTCAGGTGCACCAACCAAACCACTCAGCTTGGTGTCATCTGCAAACATGCTGAGAGTACACACAGTCCCACTGGTGGTATCACTGATGAAGATTATAAACACTATTTTTTCCAGTATGGGCCCCTGAGGGACACCAGTTGTCACCAGTCTTTGTCTGGATACTGATTATAAACAGATATAAATCATGAACAGATGCTTCTTGTGGTATGCAGTTGGCTTCTAGTCATAAATTCAGCCATCTTCTTTTAATCGAATTATAAAATATTCATATTTGTTCACATTATTATTTTTATTTAAAATTAAGCTAATTTCTGCCTACCTAAAACTCTCTATAGCATTGGAATCTATTACATTTCCATATGTATTTGTGAACTGTTAAAATATCAAATGTAACTCAAATCTAGGCAGCAATTAGACTTCAGAGTACTTCCCCTTAGTTTATTATCAGTAGTCAGTGATCACAAAAGCAAATATGTAGGGGTTTAACATTTGTCATAACATTTGCAGTTGTTCTCATAACTGAAAAATAAGGTTTGTCTTTCATTTCCTAGAGTTGTGCCTGACTCACACAATTTTGACTGATACTTCAGCAATTCAAAGCTGTATAAACAAAAAAGACAGATCAATCTAAATGAGGGTGCTGAATAAGCAGAGGCAGGTGTGTATTTGTAGCTGGGTATTGTTTCATCTCGCTCTAAAAATAAGTGTGAAAAGGAATGTGTCTCTGCTCTGGGCTCAGAATGTGAGTCACACCACAGCTGGAAGCATTCATCCTAAAAGCTTCTGGCTCTGGCACCCCTCTTGTTTTCTGTCTGGTTGTTCATTTTTACTATAATTTCCTAATTCCTCATCACTATTTTAACTTTTCATAATACCTTTTAATTCCCTGTGTGAGGTCAGTGGAGCTTCAGGAGCAAAGGGTGCTCTCAGCAATAGTCCCCTTTCTCCACAGCCTGATGGCTCAGGCTGGCCTGGCCCAGGAGCTAAAGGAGCATCTCCTCCTCCTCCACAGACCTGGCCCAAAGCCTTTCCTCTCCCTTCTCTGTCCAGAAGGATGGCAAGAAGAGATGTCCACTCTATGCTGCATTTTGGATCTTTCCTCACAAAAGGAAAGGGAGAGGGACTGGGGAGGCCAGGCAGAGGAAAATGCATGCAGGTCAGTCCCTGCAATGGAGCACAAAGTAGAGCACGACATGGGGGACACATTTATAACTGTGCCCAGTACCTGGGATCACTGGGTGTTGAGCACATCAGTATAGGCACTGTCAGTATATCTAAGTCTTGTTATCATTTCAGCATGAGGCTTTTTCTGCTTCTTTGCTAGCACCCAAGAGCTCTGGCTTTTTTTCTTCCTCAAAGGCTTACCTTTTCTCAGGAAGCAAGTTAGGATATTGCTTCACCATCAAACACTTCATCGATAAAATAAAAGTCTTACTACATCCTGACATAGGTGAACTAAAGTTAAAGGGAAAAATAAGCTGTTTCCTCCTCCTTATTTCCTCATTTTTCTGCTTCTTGTGACTTTCTGACTTCCTGATCTGGTTTCTGTCATCAGAGCAAGGCTACCCATTAATTTGTCTGATTCTTCCTTGTAGAATCAGGGTGCTGACCAGGGTTCATGCAGCTCAGGGGTGGCAAGGGACACTTGGTAATTGTCACTGTGCCATGGCTTCCAAGCTGCTTTGGCAGCCAAGTCAAATAGGTTAGGCCAGAGCATCTCCAGTGTTCAGCTGCACTCAGAAGCAGCTGGAAGCACTGAAGCAATCAGGAGCAGCAGCCAGATGGATTCAGCAGAGGGGCTTTTTCTGCACTGCCTGCCTGCACCAAGCCTTTGATTCAGGGCCAGCACAAAGAACTTCACTTAGGCTTAAACTGACCTCTTGACTGTGCAGGGGTGGCAGGTAAGTATCCTGACATTTTTCTGAGTGCAAGGAGGAACCTGAGTAATAGAGCAGCTGCACTTAGTCAAATGGAGGGAAAATGTCTTTACTACTGCCCCTTGGTGGATCACAGAATCACCTAGATTGGAAGAGATCTGTAAGATATTAAGGCATAAAATACAAGAAGAGGGAAGGCATGCAGAGTTACATTCTGCACTCTACCAATCTGATTGTATGGAACTCTTGATACAGAATTTGTACCTTTACATTTAATAGGCTTTCATGGTATTTTTTCTTCTGTGACTTTGTATAATTGCTTTTTGACTGCATGTATGATACTGGCAGCATCTGACAGTGAATGCCACTCTTCTCTTATGCTGTGTGAAAAAACCCCACTTCTTTTGCTTGTTTTAAACCTGCTAATTTTATTGGGCATCCTCTTGTTCTCAAGTAGTGGGAAGCTAAGCATCCATTCATTGATTTTCTAGGCACTTTCCCAGGATTGTCCTGTTTTTATACATATCTGCCATATCCCCCTTCAGTTGTCCCATTTCCAAGCTGAAAACTCAAAATCAATTTAAGCAGTTCCAAGCTTTAATTGCCCTTCTTTAGTTTCCCCATGTAATTTTTGAGAGGCAAGTACCAGAACAGCAGGCAGTATATGAGAGAGGATACTATGTGATTTTGTATAGTGCTATAAAGGTGTTGTCTGTTTTGTGCTCCTTTCATTTTTTAAAAAAACTCCCAACTGCTGGTATTTATGACTGCCAATAAGCATGAGATATATGTTTCCTTCTACAACACTTTCTTTTTTACTTTTTTTTCTTTTTTTCTTTTTGTTTTTCTTTTTAATAATTCCTTTTTAAAAATTAACTACAGTTGAAATTGCTTACTCGGTGTTCTTTTTTTTACCTACAGGAAAATGAATTTCAGTACCTTATGATTAGTGTTTCAACAATAACCTATTGAACCCTTCCCCTTGCTCAGGGAAGATGAAATAGAGATCAGATATTTTCAAAATTTAATGGCAACAAAAGTTATGGTTTTTAAACATTTAGTCTCTATATTATGCTTAGATATGACATTTGCCAAGGTTTTGTGAGAGTCTTCCATCATCTCTGATCTCCCAAGTCTTAAGTAAGGAATTTCAAGACACTGAGAATCTCTTCTTCATAAAAGATACAGTTTAGCTTTATTCTATTTTTTCTGTAACGGAGCATTGCTCCTTTGTTTAAATGGCTGAATCTGTCACTCTATATATTTTTTCCACTGGAGTTTTAACTATTTTTTTAATGACACATTGGTTGTATCAGTATGTGTATAGTTTCTTATTTTTATTTGCAGTGTTTCTGCATATTTTTGAATTAAAGATATAGATCAATAAGTAGCTAGCAATAAATAATTTTAAACCCACTTTTAAATCAACGGTTACTGGATCATAAAGCACATAAAGTTTTATGTTGTAGGACAGAAGCTGGAAATTATACAGTATTTTCAGTTTGAAATCAAATGAGTTAAATGCTCTTTGGCCCCTGATCTTATATGTGCAATTTTTCTTATATTTTTATATATGTGATATTCATAGATTTTTTTGTGTGTATGAATTTTATCTCTGTCTCTCACTAATGCATACAGTCACTCAAAGTGAAAAAGTGTCTAATATTTTAAAATATCATGAGAGCATCCTTAAGTTAAAACAGCTCATCTACTATTCAGGATATTAGCAGTACTGCTAATTATTACTGCACTCAATTTTGTATGACAATGACAAAACTAAGAACAAAGGAAAAAAAGCCAAGGTACTGTGCTTTAGTTTCACAGTTTGTGTCACACTAGTACAATATTCCTGGGATTTATCTTCTGATATTTATGGAATCAGTGGAAATCAGTGCTATTTGACAAGTTTTGTCAAGCTTAAGGCCTCTGAGACACTGATTGAAACTGTTAAAATAGCTTAGGCCAGCAAGCTTTTTTAATTGAGGGATTCTTTTTTCAAAGTATGGGATGTTACAGGTACACAATCTCACCAATAAAGGTAACATGACCTTAGAGCAATACAAAAGTAAACTTCCAACTGAGCACTGTTGGTTTCCAGATACTCTCAAAACAGCCTGGGCTGTCAGAGCATGGAAATTTGACTGCAAACAGATCTGGTCTTGACATTTTCTGGAGGCACAGTTCTGTGAGTGGATCAATGTAGATTTCCTTTTTGCCCCTTAGACCCCAGATGCTGCTCCCCTGCTTTAACTCTGGCAGTCAGAGAGCTCCCACTGTCACCCCTACAGAGCCACATCTCATTGCCCTGCTGGGTTAAATCTGCTGCCATCTCACAAAATCCTAGGAAAATCTGCAGTGAGTCAAAGTTTTGTTCAAACTTGCCTAACTCCAGAGTGACTATGAGTGTCATTTAACACAGTACATTTTTACTGTGTGTTACAATTACAGAAACATCTGTTATTAATATTGTTTTGCTAAACTGCTGTGAAAAATTCATTGACTATTCAGTAGTTTGAAGGCTGTTCAGTTACTTACCTGTATTGAGATGGTCATGTGGCTGAACATAGTAAGTCTTTGGAAACACACAGAAATACAAGTGCTAATAATAATTTTTACTTTGCTTGCAAAATATATTTTATGATGGTTTACTGTGCATGTATAATATATGCATTTACTTTTGTCATGTCTATGTGTGGTTTCAATAATATTGTCATAATATTGTCATACTATTTATGTTTCATTCTAGAAAGTACATGCTTTTAAAAATATTATTAATTATGTTACTGTTCTATTTGAACCATATTTTTAATGAAAAATTTGTGGCACCAGCAAGACACTAATTTTGAGATCAGATGTGCTAAAAATGCAAGCATTCAGATATTGATAGATAAGATGGGACTGTGGTCCATCTAATCTAATAATCCTTCTGACAGAAAGTAGATGACTCAGAGGAAGTTGCCAGAAATTTCAAGAGACACAAATAGAGGGTAATCTGTCAGCCACCTTAAGTCTTCTCAGAATTCCTTAGTAGTTGGAGATAATGTTAAGCCTTAAAGCATAAGGTTTCAACCTTATTTTCAAAGGTTTCTTTGATAATATATTAGCTTTAAGTATTACAAATTTTGAAATTATGAATAGGAAAGATTTGACAAATATGAAAAACAAGATAGTGAAAGTGTTACTAAAAACTGCAAATCTCTGAATCATTGGATTATTATTTACTTTCTAAGCAGGTGAGATAATTTGAGGGAGTGAAAATGACATAACATAATAAATAATCAATATTCTCATCATAATTTTGATCCTTAAGAAACTCTTGTTTTGTGGCATAAATGTTGCAAAACTAATTTGTCCTAACTAACGATTTGAAATAAGAGAATGGCTCTGGTTGGCAGGTATTTGGATGAGAGGAATGTAAACTTAACCTGTTATAGTTTCAGAAATTGTTAATAAGATACTTCTTTGTGAGCATGATTGGATCACTTGTGCTACCACAAAGAAAATTAATTACCATTTCAGGAAGGGTAAACATTCAATTTTGCAGAAAACATTTTGAACTATTCTTTATTTAAGCTGATGAGCCAGATCCGACCTCACACATCCCTTAATGTAAGACAAAAGAAGCAGCAGCAGCCTGTGTATTTCTGCAGTCTCATGTGTTACTCCTTTTCTTCTCTTTGCAGACAACTATTACGGCACTCCGAAGCCTCCAGCAGAACCGGCTCCGCTGCTGTTAAATGTGACGGACCAGATCCTCCCAGGTGCCACTCCAGGGGCTGAAGGCAAACGCAAAAGGAATAAATCTGTGAGCAATATGGAGAAGACAGGCGTTGAACCACCAGAGGAAGAAGAGGAAGAAAGACCTGTGGTCAATGGCAATGACGTGACAGTAACACCAGGTCTGTTCTTCCTTCTTACTTTGCAGTGAGTTTCTGTTATTCAGAGTCCTCAGTTACCTCCTTCTGCAGGGAGAATATGCATGTTCAGGTAAGGATGTTCTTGCAAGAGGGAAAGGCAGGAATCCTGAATATTAGGATTTCTCTGAAGCTTAAAATAGTTACTTAACCTCTATTTTGGGGAGTCATCTCACTTACCTCAGCTACTGTAAAGATTTCTGTCTCTGAACTAGTCTCTTTGAACCCTCCTCATAGACCAAAGAGAAAAATACCTTCTTTCTGAACATGGATTGTGACCTGGTTTAGATTTCTATGTTAGGAAATCATTCACAAGTGCCTGTTCCTCTCTATTAACTATAGAGGGAGTCTAGAGAACTGCAATTTGTTCAGATAAATAGTGTCTGTGTTTTGGGTCTTCTTGTTCTCAAATGGTGAGACTCACAAGATTGTTCAGCACTTTATGAAATGAGATTTTGTAAATTATCCTGAAGACTTAGCAATATAATGGAAGACTAAAGTCACCATATTAACAAAGGCGTGGCAGTGCCATTAAAACTTACCCAGCAATACCATCTGGAGGACACTTTTCAGGAATGTTTCAGAGCCTGCATAAAGCTGATAAGGGTTTCAGATGTCAAAGACATCTGAAAGACAATTGTTGATTTACTTGGATCACAGTGCTTCAGGAAAAAAAAAGGGGTTCTGGGTACTGACTGGTAACTTGAGTGAAAGCACTCCAGCCTATTCTGAAGCAGGCAATCGATTTCCCCCTCCACCTCTCAGTAAGACAATATTTTACAGAACTTAATAATTCTTATCCTGAAATAGAATTTAGGAAATTATTTTGTTGTCATTCATGTAGAAAATTGAAGAATTCAGATTTTTATATCCCTGAGAAATATTACTGTGAATCCTTTCTGGCAAACTTAGAGACTCAGATTATTGAAGTAGAAGTCTAGTGACAATCACACAGATGAGAAGATAAAATGAAATATTGCAAGTTCTCTAAATGTATAGGTTACTGTGGAACAAAAAAATCTATTGCCTGATCTTCTACACTCTGTAGAAGGATTTTCATATTGCAAACTTTATTTTATTATTTTTTCATATTGCAAAAAATATACCCTTTTAATTCCTGCTTCATTACAACGTATACTGAATTTTATATCTTCCCATCCAGGATGATTTTACCACACACTTTTCCTTAGCCATTGCCTAGCATTACATATATGGGTAAATTCCTCTGCAGAATCCATCTCCATCTACCAGGGATGTCCAGGAGCAGTGGGGTGAGAGTGGGTCTGGTTCTTCCCCTTGGCTCTCCAAAGGGCTGCAGTATTGCTCCCTTGCCACTGCCACCACATGCTGCACAAGCCTTGCTCATCCCTGCCACACAAGATTGCGTCTGTTGGCGTTTCTCTGACACTTAGTGCCCTTCCTACACAGCTAAGCAGGAAAGGATGGAGCTCCTAACATCAGCACTGCTGCTGTTGCCAGGATACTTCCACAGTGAAAGAGGCAAAGGCAGGATTTGGTCTCTGATGTGTATTGTAGGAATCGTTAGAAAGATCATTCTTTGTAGTTATTCGAAATGTGCCACATAGGAGACCATTGCTGAGGAGCAATTTCCAGGACAATATGTTTCAGCTCCAAGTGGATCAAGAGGCAATATTTACTTGCATTTTTCCTTGAATTCTACACCTATAATATGCTTCTCCCAGGCAAATTCTGTGTGAACAATGACTAGGCAGCCCACAAGAAGCAGGCGCTGGCATGTGCTGTGTAACAGAATGAAATACACGAGCATGGGCGTGAGACAGCCCACCCCCTCTTCCCCCTCCTCTCCCTGCCAGAGTAAATCCTATTGGTGTGGCCAGCAGAACAAGCAGTGCCTGTGTTGGCTCTCATGGTTTTATAAGCAGTGTTTTGTTGTTCAGTTACACTGATTGAGGACTTTGGGGATTGTAGCAAAGCAGCTCTGTACATACATGCTGTGTTGCCTTTGTTGGACAGTGTGGCTCCCACAGACCCCGTTACCGCAGTCATTTTCTCTGTGAGCTGAGAGAGGCTTAGTCACCTCTAAAATGTCTGTGCATTTGCAGTTTGTGTCTTTAAACAATCAGGAAAACCAGAATATTTTAATTAATTTATTTCTTTTTAAACTCCTGGCGGAGAGAGCATTTTAGTTTTTATAAAGAATCAGCAAAGGTAGGACATTTGTTATTGCCAATTCTTTTAGAAAGAGAGTTCTATTTTAAATACTTCACTTCCAGGAGGAGGCTTTTATTAATTATAAGGCTCCTGGGACATCTGAAACATTGATTCATTTTTTATAGATGCTCAGCAATTTAATGGCTTATTAACTGCATATCCAAGCCTGTCAACTCAAGTACCTCTCTAACACATAGGACCATGAGGTTGAAATAGTAACAGATCTAAGACGATTCTGAAGAAAAGAAACCCATCCTTATCAAACCAATTAAATGGTATCTGTGCTTACATGGATTTTTGTGCTTTCGGTCTGAATTTTCAGGCAGCTTTTCAGTGTCTGTTGGCATAATCTGTGCAAGTGTTGAGCTTTAGCAATTTTTCATTAATACCTTCCATATACCTTGCTTCATGTCCATCAGATTTCCCTGAGACAGTTGTATATGGGCAAAATGACCATAATTGTCTGCCCAATATGTTTATTCTTTCGGATTTGTGTCATCTGTCCTCAGCCCAGAAACCACCAGGAATCCTCCTCAGTGCTTTGGCTTTTGGCCCTTTTAGGACAGAGTACTCTTCATCCTGGATCAAGTTCTCTCAGGACAAAATAGTATAATTTGGGAGATGAGATTTATCTCATCCAGCTTTAGTAAATTATATGCCGAAATGTCTTACTTTTTTTGTTTGAGCTATTTGTCTCTGCTCTGTTGATATAAAATAAGAAGAAAAGAGAAATTTCAAAGCATAAGAGGTCATAGCTCTTTTAGATACACATTTTAGGGGATCACCTCTACAATTTAGAATTATTGATTCAGCCTACAGATAAAGAAGAGCTTAAATAGCTACATTTAAATGAAGAACCTTACTATTTGCCAAGAAACATATGGGAGACATAATCTATAGATTAACTGTTAGGATGGGCAAGTCTAGACTTAGTATTGGGTTTCTTACGCTTAGTGCAATTGAACACATTACTGGGTGAGAGATATTGCACCTGAGAAGACTTCCCTGACAGACACTGTGTTGAAATTAATGATTTCTGCAAAACTAATGCGTTGACCAAAGAGGTAAAAATAGTCTTGATCAAACAGTAACCAGAAACTTGTCAGACATTCAGCAGTTTTTACTGCTATCATTGTTAATGTCTGCAACGGATTGAGTGGGTCTCCTTTACAACCAGCGTCAGTATTGTTGACAGTATGTTGGTCATGTCACATTTGCTTTCCACTGCTGTCTGATGAAGTTTATCATCCAAACTCCAGAAGAATCACTTTCACATTGAAAGCATGCTTATGTATGTGCATTATTCTGACAGTACTTGAGCAATGATAAGTTGCACCCAGAGAATGAAGTTCTGTCAGGCTCAAATTAATTGAGCCATAAGATATGACATAAAGTTTCAAAATTATCATTCCAGGCCTTGGGAATGAACAAAGACCAGAGTCCCAATGCAATCAATCACCATGCAAGTTGCACTAGACCCAGGCAACATGTTGAGTTTATTGTTTTATTATTACACACAAAGACAGCCAGAGGCATGAAAACAGCATACAAAGCTTCCAAAACCACACACATTTAGAATACACTCAAAATTTAAAAACACACAAAAGTTGGTATCCATTGATTTTTCCAGGTTCTTTAAACTCAATTTATCACAACTAAGTCACATCCTGTGACCCAGAGAATAGCCTGTGCTCTCCATGACTCCTGCTTTCGTTGCCCAGGTCAGCTCCTGGCTCTCACTGTATCAGGAGTCAGCAGGAGCAATGCCTCCATATAAAAGCACCAAGACCTGAATATGGCTCCAGCTCTATGGGAAAGGGAGAAACTCCAAGGGTGCAAAGTTATATCTTTACAAGAAGACACATTCACATATATTGGCAAACGTGTTAAACTACTCTTGTATCCAGCAGTTATTTTAAAAGGATGGACTCTTGCCTGTACAGAATTTAAGAAATTTGCAATTTGATACAATAAGGGTATAAAGATGCGAAATATTTTTTATTCAGAACTGCAAAAATCACCCATAAGTTGCTATTTTTTTTTCTTTTCTGATATTACTTGGTTCATATTAGTTGGTTCTTTTGGATGAAGACACTAAGTTTTTTAACTTTTCTGCATGAATAATCTGCTGCATTAAAATAAAGGAATAAAGTGACAAGGTCTTCTTGCATGTTTAGATGGCAAGTTTCAAGAATCAGACTGTAAATAATAGAAACAATTTTCAATTCATTTTTTTTTTGTCATCATTATGGATGGGATTTGTTAATATAGTTATTGCAAATCACGGATCTGACCCCTTCAGACCTGTTGAAAATAAGATCTTGAGGAAGTACACATATTAAAGATATGGTAAAATCCGAGGGCACAGCAGTGTCACCGCATCTGTGCTCTTCAGATACATTGGCTGATCAATAGTCATTGTGTGTGATTCATCTCTGCCCCAAATGAATTCCTTCTGCTGTGCTCATATCTGCCATGTGACCTTTGTCGTATATTCAGTTTAATCTCCATGTCTTCCTTCCTGTGGTAGAGATGTGGTCAAGGCTGCAGCCAGCCTCAGGAATACAACTCACAGATCTGTTAATAATGCCTCAAGTAGCTGAGGACTTTTACTTTGCAGAGATAAGAACAAAACACCCCAAAAATTATTCAGCAAATTATTACATTGTCCTATTCTCAGGGGAAGTGGGGACTGTACATCATCTCTTCTTTGCAGGAAGCTTTTACATATTTGAAAATGCTACAGACAGATAGATTCATGTTTCCAAACAGCATAAAATGATTGTAATTCCACATAGTTCAAGCATGAGTTAAGATTTATCAACATGCAAGATGCAACATGCAAGATGTAGAGCTGTAGATCATTACCCTTTCCAAGGCTGAATCTGGGTTTTTCTCATGCTGTTCTGAAGGGTTGATGTGTCAGTGTCAGAAGTATTTGTTAAGATCATGAAAGCTGTATATACCATATATGCCCAAGAAGCAGCACCTTTTACTATGTCATGTAAAGAAAAAAAGATTAGTTTGACACAATTTCTTCCTGAAAAGTCTTGACAAATATTTATGACCTCTGAAGAGTTTACGTGTCAGTGGTTTGAGTCTTACTTCCAATCCTAGGAATTAAAAAAGAGAAAGATTTGCAGTTACAGTTTCATGGGTCTTCCTCCTCCTTTTATTTTTTTTTACAAAAAGACAAAATAGCCTAATAGAGCAAATCATTTCAGACAAAACGTAAGTACTCAGAAATTAAGAATATAAAACTATCTAAAAACTGAAATCATATATACTTTGCTGAAAGTTTGTCCTTTCCAAGTTTCCTTTCCCCATGAAGTCTGGAAGGTGTTGACATTACTTGCCACGAGTCTGCTTGTGTGGTACTCTCTGTACCCTGGGTTCCATTTCATCCAGCTCTGCCAGTTGAGAACAGCTGGGTCATCTAAGTTTCACCCGACCCGTTTTCTGCCCACTCTACCTTCTTTAGCCCTATTGCTGATATTAATTATGTTAGTCATTTAATCACAGGTGATTTTTTTTTTTGGTAGCAGTGGCTGAGGCAAAAAGAGCACTAATTGCCTTGGGGTTTTTATGTGTCATAAACTATTAGCTCTCCTTCCTTCCCACATAGTAGAAAGAATCTGCTTGTGGTATTGTCATTATTATTATTATTATTATTATTATTATTATTATTATTATTGCACTTACAGAAAGTTTTCTTGTTAGCCCTAATGTCCTGACCATATCCCACTTTCTAGACTGACTGTTCTGTTTTGCTGTTATTTTTCAGTGCTCATCCTTAATAATTTAATCTAGTTTTCACCTTTTGTATAATTCTGCCTCAAGTAGCAGCTCATTGCAAATTCATGACTTAATTAAAATTATCTTTGATTATACTTACTATTTTTCTTTTTCATTAGAAATTTTACTTGTATTCTTAGTATTCAATCTTTACTAGTTTTCCTAAACTTTTTCTCTCTTACCACTGCTTGCCATAACAGCACATTTATTGATTCTGTGGGTTAATTAAAATCTAGGCCTTTATAAACAGTTTTTGTTAATTTTTTGTTGCTCTTCTTTCTTGCTGTTGTAAGCATCACTAATTAGAACATTTCACCCAAGCTGTCTTCCACTTTCCTACATGTTTCACACAGGAATCTGCATAGTTCCTTGCTCTGGGTGCACTGTTAGATCATTTAATAAATTGTCATCTTCGTGAACTTTCCAGTACACTACAGTGTTGATATGTTGAAGCATTTGGTATTGGCTGTGGGAAGCTAAGCCTCCTACAGGTCATATCAACAATGAAATCACAACCACTTTCTATATGGTATATTGGTATGAGTTGATGCATGTCATCGGTTTATTTGATATATGGATACATAAAGCAATTAGTGCACATACATTTTTAAGGGAAAAGGATCTGTAGTCTGTAGTAAAACAGTCGGGTAGTTGTTTTATGTGTATACATGTGTGTTTATGAGTATAGTTTGAGAAGTTAAGACATGAGACAGTAGAGCTGCTGGATATGAAGCTGCCTTCTGCTCAGAGCTTACTGCTAGTCTGGAAGGACTCCTGGGACAGAATGAGCCAGAACTCTTTATTAAACTTGTTTCAGTTTGGTTTTATTCCTTTCTTTTCTTTTATTGTGTTCCAAATAAAATGCATCATCAGAAGAACCTTTGTGTAAACCAAACAGAATTGTTCTCTTTATTTCAAGGCTTGCAGTTCGCAGAGACTTGCACCCCGTAAATTCTTCTCCGTTAACTTGGATATCCAAAACCTGTAATTTTTCTTCTCTTGTAGAATCAAGTGAACATGAAGAGAAGAGTACAGCTGTCTCAGGTGAGGCATCTACCACCCAGCCTTGTCCTGCACCAGGATATGGTCAGCCTGAAGAAGCAAAGGAGGATATGGATGTAACAAAACAGACTAAACCTGAAGAGAATGATGACTTGGGCCCACTGCCTGATAACTGGGAAATGGCTTATACAGAAAAGGGGGAAGTCTACTTTATTGAGTAAGTCTTATTTCTTCTATTTTTAATAGCTGTACTGTATTTAACTGGGTGGGGAAATGGTTTGTATGGTGAAGTGGAGCATTGCACTCCTCCTCATTAAAACAGCGGGAATGTTCTGGCTGTCAGGGCTGCTGAGGGCTGGTGGCAATTCCTGTACTAGTCATTTAGATGGAAGCCTGCTGGGTTTTAAGATAGGTAACTGGTCTGCTTCCTTTAATAGTAGGAATTAAAGCTTTTGTTTCTTCTGTTAAAAGCAAAGTCTTTCTACTCTTCTGGTGCTTTCTGCTGGGAAGGTAACACAATCACTGGTTTTGTCCTTCCTTATGTGGACAGAGGTGGAGAGGGTGAAGCTTTTTTCCAGTTAAAGGAAAGGAAAATGAAGGGACTAAAAGCTACCTAATGAACAGTAGAGGGAGACCATGCTGTATATAGAAATAGTAAAATAAATGACTATAAGGAGAATTAGTTATGTGTAGAAACTTTTCCCTGTTGGTAGACTATACATACCTGTTACTAGTTAGTAAACTCATTGAAGTAATGGGTATGAAAGTTCTTTATGCTCTATGTGCTCTCATTAGAGAGCTTTCTGTGGAGGGCCACGAGAATGGTGAGGGTCTGGAGGGGAAGCCTTATGAGTTGCAGCTCATGAGGTCACTTGGTTTGTTCAGCCTGGGGAAAAGGACACTGGAGGGAGAACCCATTGCAGTCTGCAGCTTCCTCAGAAGGGGAAGAGGAGGGGTAGGCACTGATTTCATTCTTGTGACCAGGGCCAGCACTCAAGGAAATGGCCTAAAGCTGAGTCAGGGACGTTTAGACTGGATATCAGGAAAAGATTTTTCACCACAGAGGGTGGTTGGCCACTGGAACAGGCTCCCCAGGAAAGTGCTCACAGCCCCAGGCCTGACAGAATTAAGAGGGTTTGGACAATGCTGTTGGGCACATGGTGTGATTGGAGTGTCCTGCACAGGGGTAGGAGTTGGACTTGATGGTCTTGATAGATCCCTTCCAACTCAGCAGATTCTATGATTATTGTAAATTACCAGGATAAAAATACAGCAAGTTTCTGAGTTGGTATAACATTTTGTTCCTCAAAAGAAAAAAGAAAATGGAAAAACTAACATTTTCATCAGTAAAAATCTACTGCAGAGGTAGAAGGAGCATATATGTTTGCTTTAAGGAACTGCCTCAGTTTGGAGCATTATCTGTTATTCTGATTATTAGTAGGTGAAAATAACATTTGGTGGTGTCAATTATGCTTTGAATCCTGTATTTAATTTAAAATGTTGTGACTATCACATGAAGTGTAAACAAATGTTAAGAATAAAGTTTGTGCATGTGACTTTTTAATGAATACTGGCGTGACCAACTATAGCTTCTGGCATGTACAAGGCTGAAAATAGCAGTAACTATTAAAACATAAGTGTGTTTGCTGAAAAGGGCAAAAATGTGCTTATTCTAGAAGAAGAATAATTATAATTTGTCCAAGAAAGCAGAGAAGAGCTAGGATGACCTCAGGTCTAGTTGAAACTCTTGCTTCCTTCTTACCTTACTCCAAAATTTAATTTTTCCACATGTATTGAATGCCCTGATAGAAAGCAGACTGAATTATATGGCACTTTTATTTTACTTGTAACAAAAACCTGTGGTACATTTGGGGGACAGGGGAAGGGGCGATGGGTAGATCACTAACACACCAAATTTAATAGAAAATAAATATATATTTTGTAACAAATGCAGTGAATGCAAATAGCCCTGATGCTCTACAGAGCAGCCATTGCACTTCTCAAATTCCTTTAATGTTACATCTTTCTTCCTTTCCTTGAAATGCTCTGGTTTACACTGCAGTTCTGACAATGCTCATCATTCACTTCCACTAAATGAGTGTTATGTAAAGCAAAGAAATCAATCAGAGGTGCAGACTGGATAGAAGGTCTGTTGCAAGGGCTTCTTGCTTTTGGGATTATAAACTTGAACAATGTATTTGCAAAAAAAGTGCAATTGCACATCTGTAAAAATATTAGATTATTTACTAGAAACCTAGCAAAAGGAACAGCTCTCTGTTCATTTGAGCTTTCACATTGCACAGTCTTTGCAGGGTTAAGTAGGAATGTAATGCTGTGGGGATGCTGTTAAATTGCCTCTTTGTTTACAAGTCACTTTGGTTAATGGCATGAAGAGACTCCATTTGCTTTCACAAAAAAACGGAAAGATAAAAAGACAACAAAAACCTATTTGTCTAACAACATCTCCCTGAACAGGAGTAAAGATTGTACTAGATTATTAAATAATAGATGAAAAACAAACATTTTTAAAGTGTACATCACAATGAGTGGGGAAAAAAAAAGCCACACTAGGCAGCATCTTTTATTGCTTTATTTGGGGCTCATGTGAATTGTGCCTTTAAACGCTAAAGCCTTCCAGCAGCAAATGATCTCAAGTTCCAGGTTGTCACAGGTATACCCAAAGGTCCTAGATTTCATGCAGCATTTTCATTCATTCACCTCAAAGTAACCTCTAAAATTCAGATGTGACCTCGCTTATCAAAACTGCCATCAGAATAGTGTGGCAGATTTACAGTGAGAGAGGAAGTGACTTCATAAGGGGGAAGATAATTGTCTACAGACAGGATTATTTATTTGTTAATCATTAATGGTTCAGTTAACTTTTTGTAAAGCACAGTGGAAGGAACTTCCTCTGCCTCAAGGACTACAAAAACAAAAAAACATGTCATCTACCAGATTCACTGAATGATTCAGAGGATGGTTATATTTTCAAGCGTGTCTTGCTCTGTTTCTTCCTTTCATTCCCTTTCTGACATAGGTGCATGACCTTATGTTTCCCTATTTTAGCGTTCACAGACAGAACATGAGCATCTCTTCTTGCAACATAATACTTACCAGTGTTTTTCAGGAAGAGCTACCTAAGTACATTTCTTGGGCTGTTTCCAGCCTCCCTTACATATGAATCTGAATTTTCAAATACAGGCACACACTACACAAATAGGACTCCATCTCTTGCATTTGGTTTCACTCAGAACATATGCTAATGGGAACATGCAATAATTAACAGGCTGTATATAAATTGGAATGCCATCAAATAACACTCCAGTTTTGCTCCTTCTTTCATGCTTTAAATATGGCTGATAAATGTGGTGTATTTTGGCATGCTTAAATAAATCATAGTCCTCACTGATTTTTAGCTGTTCCCTTTCCCAGGGCTAAGGAAAGGCTGTGATTCCCAATGCCTTCAGACCTTGCCTTGCCAACAGCTCTCAAACCACATACTAGAGACCCAAATTTGTGTTGTCCTCACAAAGTCAGCCGGTCTGGTTGTTAGATCCCAAGCAATCAGTGTTTGCTGTGTTGGTCCAGTGCAATGCCAAAGCATTGCAAAACAAGAAAGGACCAGGATTCTAGGTGCACGTGCTGTCATGTGCAGTCAGCTTGAAATGTGGCCCTCACCCAACTAGCTTGCTTCAACCATTATTACATCATAGACTGTCCTGTACAGCTGGCTGCACAATTTAATGCTCTTCTATAAAAGGCAGAATTGGTTTTTTCTCCAGCCTTCTCTCCACACGTAGGCAGCAGAACTCTGAAAGGGCTGCAGGGACAGTAGGACATGAAACCTAAAGCTATTTGACTCTATACTATTCAAAAGCATATATAGTTTCCTTTGCTTATAATACATTAATAGTTTTCTTAGTGGAGAAAAGTCTAGAATGAATGCAAACCACAATAGAACATCTTTAAAGGATTATCTTTTTTTACTTGTGTGGATGAATTTTAGGAGAATGAGGCCACACAAGGTTTAACAAACAAACCACTTTCCAGTACATTTTACACACATTCAGTCTCTTACTACTTCAACACCTACTTCTTAAAACACCATAGTCAGCATTGCTTTTTGGACCTGTTGCAGTATCCTTTCTAGTTGCTAAAGATTTTTTTTCTTTATGAAAGTATCATAAAAGACTGAAAAACAGCTATAAAATAGTCCTTTGCCAAGGACTCTCCTTTTCACTGTAAAAAACAGCCATTAAGTTTTTTAATACAGCTGGTGCAATTTCAGGTGATATCTGAAGAGTACAGCTACCAGAATATTGCTGTGGACTTCGCTGGGATCAGTTTTTCCTCATAGCAGTTTTTAAGACAGGAAGGTTTTTTGACTGCAGGAACAACATTTATCCCAACATCTTGTTTACCTGAAGAACCATGATGTATTTAGTTGTTCCTGACTGCTCCATCAGTATACCATCACAAAGCAGGATATTTTAGTTAAGCCTGGATACATCATTATTATATATTATAGTATGAGATACTAAAAGTACTGGGTAGAAGTATACTCTGCTACCTGCTCAAAATTACTTTCATATCCTGCAGTAACTACGGGAACTTTTATAAGTTAGTTCATCACTTCTGTGAGTATGTTACATCAGAGTATCAGTCTATAATATTCAAGTGTTTTGGTTGTCTGGGTATTTCTACTGCTTGAATTAAGCAGCAATTAGGATAAAGGGTTTTGTTGTTTTTGGTGTTTTTTTTTTTTTTACATACTGTTATAATATACGCTTCTGATGGGATTTTTCTTTGGGAAAGAAGCCCAACTTGTATCAGTAAGATATGTTTTATAGACAATTCTGACCCATCAGAGGTCTTGTAAATATCATTATAATTGGTTTTCTTTGTTTATGTGTTGGATTGGATCTGTCAGTTTTGGTCAGCATAAAAAATCAGATTTCTAATGCACTTTGGACTTCAACATGACGTACAGCAGGACAGGCAGCTGAAAGAAACCAAAAGGGGTCTTTTCTCCTGAGACCACTTCCTTGCCTCATGACAAGTTAATTAGGAACATGAAGATGGTCGAACTGGAAAGAATTTGTGGAATGATGAATTCTTTTGTTTTCTCTTGTCTATTGATGTTATAAAGACATTATCAGTCTGTATTAGTGGTGTGCGGTCCCTTGCTCTCACTTGCTGTTTGCATCTCTGCTGACATCTAGGTCAAACTGCCAGCTTAACTCCTCTTGTCTTTCCTTACTTTCTTATTTCTAGTCTTTCCCCCAAAGGTCTCTGCTGCTGTGCTCTGCAGAATTAATCTTCCAGCACATTTCCTCTGATATTTGTAGTGTTGTTACAACTTTTCTCCTTTGTATTTATTGAACTAGAAGAATCAGCTCACCTGGCTTGCCATGTAGCATTAGGTATCTAACATAAATGAGTTGCCAAGACTCCTTCTGTGGTCAATGGAGAGAGATAATTATCTCCAGAGGCTGATTCATCCTGTCCATATATAAGGACAGAATTATTTTGCCAAAATACAGCTGCTTCTACCAGTAAATATGTCTCCAGATATCCAAAACTATGGCTGCAGTAGTATGTAATTTGTGTCAGGAGTCCACTTTTGAAGGAAATCTGGCTGTCTTCACACACTGTGATTTGGCTCACATTTCAGTGTGGCCACATTGGATTCCTTTCAGACAAAAGAGAAGAGAAAGTTGAACTCTGGGAGTGCACTTAGTTTTCTACTACCTCTGGACCCTGAACTCCATCCATCAGACCAGATTTGAGTTAAAACCAGCCTGAGCTCCTTCTGATCTAAACCATTTCTGTATCTAAATTAGCAATATCAGAAGACTTCAGAGTGAAACTCTTGCTGCTGATGACCCAGCAGCCACAGCTTCTAGATCTCTTCAGGTGCCATGGGCTGCATACCTGTGAATGCAGCACACTAGGTGAGCTCCTGCTCTGCATCTTTTGGTTTAAATTCAAGTGAAAAGCTTGAACAGCTACAAGAGTGGAGAACACTTAATGTGAAAAAGAAGATAACTGAGAGATTAATTTGCAAAGTGACCTCCTGATCTTGGCCAAAGCACCACTGTAGAGGCACAGTAATAGCCCAAGATATCTCCATTATCCTGACAGAAATGACACAGAACTTGTCAAAACCAAGACTGTTCTGGAGTGACAGCCAGAGGCCATTGGGGAGATGATATGACCAGCATTATGTCACATAAGAGCATATGGTTAGGTGGTTCTGCTGGATGATAGGTAAGATAAATTATTCTGTATAGGTGTCTCTCCCTTGAAGAGAGACAAATCTCACACAATTAGCTATGTAATTTTTGTAGTCACATGAGATGAAGCCCATTCTTTGTCAGAAATTAAACTGCCTCAGTCAAAGAGAATTACTTCAACAGCAGAAATTACCGTAGGAGAATTTAGGCAGTTATATATTCCCCAAAAAGTCATGCATAAGCATCTTCTGCTCCTGAATGCCTAGAGGCAGTGCCACTGTCTCTAGGCTGAGTGCATAAGTGCTTATCTTGTGCCCAAGGCCATCTAAGATTCAGAGGATAGGAACTCCCAGACTTGGGTCTCTTAAGGACCATGAACTCTGAGCACATGGTGAAATGCAAGGCAAGCTGGCACTCACAGCTGCTGCCATGCAAACCACTGCCAGAGGATAACTTCCTCTTGTATCTGTTCCTACATGTGTGCAAGGAGCTTAGAGAGCATCCCACAATGGATGGGTTGAAAATTCTGGTTTAATGCTCTGTTTTCCTATCCGTGAACCTCCACACACAAATTACTTGAAGATCATTATTGTGCCACTTGAAAATCTCTGCAGATAAGCAATGCTTCAGCATAAAGAAAGAGGAGGGAGGAGCATTTAGGGCATTACAGAGCACTGTGGTTTTCTTCTTGTCTGCTCCCCTTTGGTCAAGTTGTTAGATCGAGGACCGGCTTAAATGTAATGTGTTCAATAAAAACCCAAACAAACCCAAATGTGCTGCCCCCAAACACACTGAAACAATGCCCATTTGGAAATGCTTTCCACAATAACATGCAAGTTACATACCTTGCAAGATGCACAATTTAGACAAGGTCTGCAGTGCTTTTAAAAGATATTAAGGCTATTCCTGTCAGTAAGTACTTTCTATAGTTCCTTCAAAAATCCTTCAAGAGATTGCCCACAGGCTTTGTTAGTACAAGAAACTTTATCTGTCAAAGTGCTTTAAACTGACAGATTTTTCACACAAATCCATTCTATTCAAATCTTAAATAAAATAATATACTGTCTAACAAATAATTATAATAAAAAGATAACACTTTGATAGATAAGAAAAGCCACATTCCTAATGTTTTTTTACTTCCCAAAGCTATTGAGTAGTATCCAGTGAGATTCCCAGAAAGCCTCTGGCCTGGTACCCAGCTCCAGAGCTATTAACAGAGGCATTTCAACAGTCTCTGTGAAGTCTTAAAAGCAGAGCTACAAAGAAAATCTGGAGAAGAGCATGAGGTTGAGTCAAGGCTTCTGGGAAGTATTCTGTGCTTTCTTTCACTCTTTGTTTCACTCTTCACCCAGCTGAAGAACATTTCTTCCACATATATTTAAAATTGTGTGCAACTAATACCAGATGACTGATTATCATAAACTGTTTCTGCTAGGTGCAAATACTTGGCAAAGAGAGAGGATTTAAGTTAGTTCAGCAAATAATTATTTTATTGACTTTTGGCTAAAATATTAAGCTCCACTTCTTTACTGAACGACCTTAAAAAAAAAACAATTGCAATACACTTCAGGCCAATATGCAGTTTCTATTTTGTGCATAGGTATCAAATTTGGGTGAATTTTAAAAAGATATGCTCTTTCCATGCTCCACCTGCTTGAATCAAGACCAAAGAGATCCTTTGTTAAGGAAAATTTGCTTCCAAAATTTCACAAATTAGGATTTTGCTGTTGATTTTTAGAGAGATTTTAAGACATGCATTGTTTATTTGCCAGCACTTATCTCAATAGTCCTAACTAGTAATCAAAATAATTGAAATTATGGGCTTTCTAAACATATTTTTAATGATAAGGTATAGTTATTGCCAAGTAATGAAGCTTTGGTGAGTGTAAAACATTGCTGGAGCCACAGCTGTATTTCTCACAGGATGCTTTTGTTTCATCACTTCACTCTCATTCCATCTCTGACAATTCCAAATGCCTGTTTGAGACAACTGCTGCTGCAATTCATCTGCTGTTCATTCATAACTAATCTGTAAATCCCCAGCCCCTTTTCCTTCTGGTCTGTCTATAAGACTTCCTAAGTGGACACACCTGATTATACCTGGTAGTAAGGTAGGCAGGTTGTGCCCCCTACAAAGTTTTTTTAGTGCTTAAGAATTCAGTGTGCACAGCCTATGCAGCAGATATGTGTTCATGTTACTCTTGCCATGAGTGTTAATTTGACCAATTTACAATTTACTGTTCCTTCAGTCTCTTTTCCCACGGTTGAAGCTTCTTCTCCCATAGTTGAAGCTTTCCTATCAAGGCTTCCTTTAAATTATATTAAATGCAGGAGATAAAGGTTGTCTCCCTTTAGCTTTTACAGATTCTGGGTCTTTGCAGAGCTGAAGAGGGAATAGCTGACACAAGGGAGACTGGAAGAATACCCTGCCAAGTAAACCTCCTTTGCAGGACCGAAGTAGACATGCATAAAAACCACAATGCTGTACTCCAGGGCTACTCATGTCCCTCTTTTACTGAGAGCAATGTGACATTTGTCATGCCTCTCCTCCTTGAAGGAGTGTTTGTGTGTTGTGTACCTGGTTGCTAAGATGATGCAAGCAAACATGCTCTCACTAGGGAGAGCATAGGAGGACACTGATGGTAAGGTAGAGGTGTTAGAAGTCAGGTGGGTTTGATTGTGCCTTTTTTCAAGTCCTGCCTTCAGAGCAGGAAAGGATTTTTTACCTACTAGAGTACTTGTCTAGAAGCCTTTGAAGTCCCATTGCTGGAGGTGTTTAGTCCCAGTGCATTGTGTGTTTAGTAGAGATTATAAAGTGGAGAGGCAGGGCAAGAGAAAAGGCACAACAAGGAAAAGAGGGATGAATTTCAAATGGTTCTTTGCTCCTGCAGTCATTTGTTACAGACAAAAGTTCTTGTGGATGAGTTTTGCTTTTACTAAGTAGCTGAACAGGTTTGACAGATATCACCTAGAGGAGGATATTGAGTGCTCTAAGAGCTGATCTAAATGAAATATCATCTCTATTCTGTGAAATTTCACTGCAGACTGAAGGATCGCTCTTCTGTTGGAAGAGCTGTTGATTTTTTAGCTCTTTTATGGTTTTGTTTAAAATGGCCATCTTGCACAAAACTGGGACATCAGTCCTGCTGGCTTTGTGGAAGCCACATTTATGCTGAAGGGAAGAGTAACTGCTTGCTGTTCTTAGTTTCAACTAAAGCCTTGAAGGTTGTAATTCAACTAATTTGTATTTTTAAATATTGATATTGAATTGGGCTTGTTTCCAGTTTGGCACCTGTTTTTGTAGATACTTGAAAACTCTTTCTAAAAATATTATCAGGGTATTTTCAGGGCTGGTGAACTGGCCTAGTCTGATGGGTGGACATTGGCCAGTTGACTTGCAACAGAGCTGGCTTTTAGTACTGCTGCTGTCACTGGCTTGTTTGGAGGCTCTGGACAGTAATTTCGTGATTTTGTGACTCCAGTTTCTTGCCTCTAAGCCAGGGGTGGTTATTTTTATTTCCTTTGTAAAATGCTTTGAGATTTGCTCTATACCACAGCAAACATTGCTAGTAGTAATCATATATATTGCTCTTTTAAAGTCATAGGAAACTATCTGCGATTCTAATTTAGTCCCTGAAATCAGTGGGGGTCCCAAAAATAATTCAGAATTAAGATCTGGGAGAGAGTGGCTGTTGTCCAGACATGCCCACACTCCAGAGATCCAACTGCAGCTTCCCCAGGAATGTCCAAGCTCACTCTGAGCTCTGGCCCTGCTAACAGGGTATCCCTGGTGGTGTGGAGCTCAGCATGAGCTGCTGGATGCACCCAAGGAGCTCAGTGGATGGATGCTGGTGTGATGAGCCCACGCTGAGCTCCATCCTGCACCACTGACACTGCTGGAGCATCTCCCCCAGTTAATTTGAAGTTAACACAAGCTGTGGTGGGGCTGTGACTGCAGCATAAAAATGCACCCTACAGGAGACCACAGGCAGCCAGAGCTTCTGAGAAAGTGTCTTAATTACACTTGCAGTCAAGCACAGGCTGCTGGCATCATTTCAAATTCACCTCAACTTTGGCTCATCATTCTCCATATCTGCAAATATAGCTCAGCTCTCAAAGGGAAGGGTTTGTTTATCATCTTCACCTGCCATGAATGGTGTTCTAGACTAGATAATGCTTTTAAGAAAAAATCATTTAAATGCCTCAATTTTCATTTTAGTTGCCATTTCATCCATACATAACTCTGCTCTACCTTCTTTCCCATTCAAAATGTGGAGGAAGTTTTAACATGGTGACAGTTCTGCTGAGAAGTAGGCACTGTCACTGTTTGGAGAGAGAGAGAGAGAAATTGAGGCTGTGGAAAATTTATTTGCCACGGAAGAAAAGTGGGAGAAGGAATTTGTTCTATTTATTTATTTTTCCCTAGGGGAACCAGCGGTGTTGGGATCACATGGACTGTATCAGTAACTAACAAACTCACAAACAATTACATCCTAATCCATTTTTTTGCTAGTCCCCTGTTTTTGTATACCTTATAACAATGTTTATAAGAGAAATCATAAGCACACTTTAAAATGACACAGCAAATTAATAATAAAAGAAATAATTTAGTATTGTGTGGAATGAGCTTCCTCTTAGGATGTCTCAGATAAATAAAACATGGTTTAGAAGTGTCTCTGAATTATGGTATTGTAGGAAAGGCATCTCAAAAAATCAAGGAGTAATGATGACATCATTTTCTGGTTTATAGTCTTCTTTAACATGTTTACAATATTTGGCTCCAAATTAAATTGCTTATGGGTAAAGTATACATAGAAAGGATCTGGCTTTTAACTCTCATTAGCTGTGCTAAGTATCAATTCATTTGGCAAAATAATCTCCCAGAAAACAATTTTTGCCAGTTCAGTGCTCTTTGATGGCTGATTTCTCAAAGATCTATTCTGAGTATAGAAAGGAGCCACATGATTCATTCAGCTTGTGCATATCTATTTTATCTCTATAGAAGGATTATATATGGAGAGATAAAGGTTTGTTAAACAAAGTATCATTAATCACCCTGTCCGGAAATGTAGACTTTGCAGGAGCATGCTGTAATTTGCATCACTTTTGCTATGCCTTGTCACTGCTGCTGGAGAGAAATAACAAACCTGTATTTATGAAAAGGACAGGTTTAAGATGAAAATAATTCTATCCGAAAACTGTGAGAATGGTACAGAATCCTGTCGCCTGCGCTCGATCAACGGGAGAACACTGTATTTGTAATAAATTCCTTTTGCTCTGGATGAGTTCTGCATTTTCAATGAGGTTAACTTGGCAACATTCTAGTTGATTTTAATAAAAATAGCTGCTTTGAGGACAGGGAGCTGAGGTTGCCAAATTTACAACTGCCTTGCACAATTACTCTTACACCTCCTTCAGGGCTACTTAGAACCAGTAAGCAAATTAAGTGTATCGATTGCAATTTTGTTGGACTAACCCTTTTTTCTTAAGGAAAAAACTTGATTCCTTTCAGTATGTGTCTGCTCAGAGTGATCTCTTTTCTTTTCAGCCATAACACAAAGACAACATCATGGCTGGATCCACGACTTGCGAAAAAGGCTAAACCTCCAGAAGAGTGCAAAGAAAATGGTAGGTGATTAAGTTTTCCTTGCTGCTCAGAGGGGATTTTCCTTTGTGTGTGCGTGTGTGTCTTTCAGTTCTTACAAAAATCAGGCATTTGGGGGAATGATGAAAGGTGTTTAATTGCTGCTTTGGTTAGAAGCCATAAGTGATACCAGTTCTCAGTGTGCCATGTGTTTCTGCTTTTTATTCCCCTTTCTGATGCTATCCAAAGCTGAGGATCACAAGTGTGTTTTCTGCCTGTTGTGTGTGTGACTCCGGGACTGACCCTCTCCCTCATCTCCTACAGAGAACTTTGGTCTGCAGAACAGAATCCTTTTCAGATTCTGAGCTTTTAATCTACAGGCGATTCAATGCATAAGGGAAACTAGCAGCACCGTGGGAATATGAATATTGTTTGATTTGTATTTAAAGGTACAGTGCTATGCTATTTAATAGCCAATTTAAACAAAATAGTGTCTGATAAAACAGGGTGTGGGAGGGAGAAAAGAGATCAGTGTCTGTCAGAGTTCAAGGCTGGATTGGGGGGGTACTACATTGCTAATGCCTTAAAATATAAAAGCATACATACTGCTGAGGATGCTTAAAGGAGCTGTAGCTGTTTTGCAGGAGAGATTATTATACTGACAGATTCAGAGATTTGAAATAATACAGATCATACCACTGTAATTTCTGATTTTTCTCTGGTAAAGTTTATCAGTATTTAAAGCATTTAATAAAGTCAAGGCAAGAATGTGTTGTAACCGATCTGTTTCTGATAAGGGTTTTTTCCTTCATTGTTTTATACTTCCATATCAGTTCGATTAGTCAGTTATGTTGTGATTTCTAAATGTTGCTACTTATTTTATTGTTGTGAGATACAGAGCATTAAATGCATGCATGCTACGTGCATTAATTCAAAGCATTTTAAATATTTTAAATGTGTTCCTAAGTATTCATATACTGCATCTGATTTATTTTAAATTTTCCAAAACACATTCATTTGGTTAACATAAATACTATGAACAGAAAGGAAACTCAGGGCTGATTAAGAGGTCACTGAGGAGTTGCTGGCTGTATGAATTGCAGGGTCAGTGGTTTGGTAAAAAATGTTCCCGGGTTGGATTTTTTTGTAAATGGCTTTCTTTTGAAAGATTGCTATACTCCAAAAATAGCTTCCTTATTTCAGCAGCAATTCTGACGTTCTCTTCTGACATCAGAAATTACATGTCTGAATGATTTTGTGATGCTTATTCTAGCACAGACAACATGAGCTCCCAGACTAAATTCTACAGTGATTACAATAGAGATCTGATACTGAAACAAAACAAGGGCACAGGAGCTTTGCTTTCAAAATCTCTCACGTTACTTACATGAACCTATATCATAGCCTGCTCCTTAGATAATAGTAATGGGAAAAGCAGGAAAAAAACTACCAATATCTGTGTAGTAACATTGCACAGAGTTACTTGGAGTAAATTTGTGCTGGTTTTTTTTTTTTTCTGTTAACTGTTGTATACTGAGATCAGAACAGCACTGACATGTTAAAAAATACCTAAGTGTCTGAAACAATTTAAAATGAAGATCAGTGCATTAAAGAAAAAGCATTATTTTATAGTTATTTGACTACTGGATTACTGAATCACTATAGTATGCTGGGTCATGTTGTTCTTTTAAGGTTGCTTAGCTCATTAATGCAAAGTACTTGGAGTGATGCATAAAAGACTTTAGGGAGAGATTTTCTATTCTTACATTGATTGTTCTTCCAACATCCTATCTTTTCTAAGGTTCTTCTGTTTTTCAAAAGTGTCATTTGTCTTTTTTTTTTTTTAATCTAATACCTGCAGATGAAAAAGTTCTTCAAAATCATTTATATGCCTTAAAATGACTGCACCTTGCCATGGTAGTCCAACACAAGGGACTTTATTATAGCACACAGGGATTTGTAATTTTTGTTAAAATTTAATCTAACTTCAATAATTAATTTCAGCTATGGCTTGGTAGATTTTTTATGCCAAACATATTTTCTGTTACACTTTGTGATTTATTCTGGCATATTTTACTCAGAGAAACAATATTTAAGAAAGACATCAATGTTTAGATAGGAAATTATACCTACCTTGATGCTTTATCATTACATGCATAACTCTTGCTTTTCATTGACATTCATTTTGCCACATCTGAAACTTGTATTGATTCTCTGAGATACATTATGACTTCCTTATCATTTACTAGATTCTGCTATCAGGTTTTGATTGTGAATAACCCAAATTTTGTGTTCTCCTTTCAACGCAAATCCTGATAAATCCTCCTTCTTCATTCTGCCACCAGCACACAGTTTCCACACCAGGCAGTGTCCAAGCAGAGCAGGATATCAGAGTCCTGATCTTCTGGGCTGGTGATATTGAGGGCCCCCTCTGCTCCAGGCATTTACTCTCTTCCACTTTCTGCTCTTCAATGCTCCTTTGACAAATATGATTTCTTCATTATCTCTGGCTCCTGTAGCTGCAAATCCCAGAGCTTACTCATTTCCTTTTGCAAAATCTGAATCAACCTTCCAGCACATCCCTCCTCTTAAAATTTTTCACGTGCTTTTGCCAAGAGATTGACAAGCTCTACCAAGTCAAGCTTTCTTCACCTACATGTGTGCTGTGGACTCCTTCTGTTTTTCTTTAATGATACCTACTGCTCTAAATCCCTTTGTAGGTCAGGAGATTTTAAGTGATGATCTTTATTTCTGTCTCTCTGTCATGGAATTTCTGTGTGAGTTTCAGCAAATTACTTTGACTTTTGCTCTGTCAGACCTACTTAGATGGCAGAACTTTGAAGAAAGAACCACCTCTTATGCTCTGTTTTTATGGTGCCAATCTGAGTTTCATAATAGCAAAAAGCAGAAATAGCTGGCAGTTCTACAATAACAGCTGCAATTTTTTACACTTTTCTGATTTCCTCCAGAAAATCTTGACCTTAATAGAAATAATTATTTTTTCCCTGCTGAAAATATAAGTTAAATATTTTTTGTTGTCTAGATTTAAATACTACTTTTAATTTTTTTTTCACATCGAAATTGGTTAAACAATTATTATGTGTAGAGTACTAGAGGAGTTATAGTTCTGCCCTCTTTGCATGTGAGCTGGATTCCCTCATTGCTAAACTTCCTGTAAAGTCATATAACATAGCAGATTCATAGGCTTTGCATGATTACAGGTATATTATGTGAGTGCTCTTCTAACTGAGTCTGTTCTTCAAGAGAGAATATGGAAAAGAATGATAAGTCCCATAAGGCAGTAAGAAATGTAGTTTAATACTGAAAGGCAGCTCAGCTGTAATGACATGAAATATCACAGGTTTTAGAAAGTTCATTTTTTAATTAAGAAATGTAGCAATTATTTTTTTCAAATTCTTTAAGTCATTTTAGGGAACTTTTATTCTGGAGAAAAATCAACAATTTCTTCTGCATCCAGTTTGGGGATTAAACAGCTCTTGAAATTTCCTGGGATCAAATATGTCAAGTTTCACTTATTTCCTTTAAAAATTTCCCTAATTTCATTACTAATCCATCCCATTCGATAGTCTCTATCACTCTTAACCCTCTCTTTCTTTTTATGTCAACCTCCTTTCTCCCATCCCCTAGTTTTCAAATATGAGTAGGCCTGCAACTATAAATAAAACTTTGATTTCACCTAGCATTCATCCATCATCTGTCTTTCCATCTCCTCTACACCCACCAACTTGACTGCAAAATATAGATACTTATGTAGGGTGAGCTGAGTTGCCTTTATACTTCATTGACTGCAAAAGTCAGCTCTGCCTTGGCACTTAGAGGACACAGACACCAGATTCACCTGTGTGAACACCTGCATGCAGACAGGCTGCTGCATTTCAGTGTCCTCATGTTGAACTGAAGCCCACCCCATCCCATGTTGTTGGGTTGTGTATTCCCCATTCCTGCAGTCCCAGGCAGTGCCTTTGATGCTCCCACTGCCCGACACAGCTCTTCAGAATTCATCATTGGTTACCTGATTCCTTACAATGCTGCAGTAAGATGTACCAGCCTTTCATGCTGTTGTTTTATGGATGCATTTGGGCATAGGCATGCTGAGTTTATGGGCAAAGCATTACTTCTTGATTCCCTTACACATATTTCTTGCTGGAAGCCATGTAGAGAACTTTTATCTTATACAGATACTGTTTGTGTTTTCTGATACCTGCTAATGGCAACTTGTAGAGGGTAAATACTTTCCTACAAATAGCTTTTTACTTGATTATTTTTACTTAGAACTCCCTTTTACCGATTATTAACCCCATTTTAAGTATTATTTAATCATGTAATGTAATGGAGTTGGCATTACTTGTAATAATATTGATCACAATGAAGTTTTTTCTGTCATTTTTTGACATATTGAACATGGCTTTCTCTGCTTGCATTTTCAATTTGAATTAATTAAACCATAACAAAATATTTTGAACTGTTAGGACCTTTGGAAGGGCATTTCATGCTGGCAACACCATCTGGGCATTCATTGACCAAAACACTCTTCCATGCCAAACTCACAATAATGATAATAAAAATAAGAAAAGGGTCACCTCCTTCCTGGGAGTTCAGAAGACACCTTTTCTGGACAGCCTGGCTCAGTGACACAGCTTATAAAAGTAATTCTTCATCCTTGGATAAGTTTTAAGACAAAATAGCTGTCCACATGTGCATACCTTGGCTGGCTGTGCCCTGGGCAGCATTCTGGTATCTCCCTGGGGGGAGGTCTTGCATAGAGTGAAGCTTCCTTGGAGGACATTTATCAGTGTAAGAGATAAGTCCTTTGAGCTGTAATGGACTACTGAGTATTACTTTGCCTTTAGAACCATTAGAGTTTCTCACAGTCTCAGCCATACAAATCCCCATAGAGTGCTAACAGTAATCTTAAATAGAACTGGTAATTGCAAGGACAAGAAGGAGTAAAAGTAGAGAAAAAAAATTCTATTTTCCTTGATTATTTAGTGAGCATTTGGCTCTCTTGTACTCATTGCTCCCACTGCTCCCCTAGATAGTGCATTTGAATGGACCCAGGGGCACACAGCCTGCAAGGATCCCTGTCTTTGGAGGTAGTGGCAACCCATAGTAACTTCTCCAGTAATCTGAGGATTTTAGAGGCTGCTAAATGCAGGTCAAGGAAGCTTCTATCTTGTCCCATGGTCTTTTGTGAAGAAAACCACAGGCTTTCATTCTAATTGCTTCATGGTGATATGAAAACAAATCACTTCCAATTTCTGAGTTTTGTGAAAGAGGGTTATATAAACACATCTTTCATGTACCTGTAAAGATTATTTGCTTGCAAAGTGGACTGAGGTTCACAGCTGAAAAGGCTCATAGAAATATGAAATATTATTTTTATGCTAATGGCCCTTTATGCATAAAGTATAACAAATATACCTATACAGTATAGCATGTATAACAAGTGCCCCCTGTAAGGAACGCAGCATGCTCATCAGTGATGTAAGATACAGTGAATAATGCATTTTCTAGCAGCAATAAAGTTCTACTATTATTTTGTAAGACTTTTTAAAATTTTAATTTACTTTCAGAATAAAATAGACACATTCACCAATGACATACTCCCAAACAGAAGCAGCACACTGGAGCTAAAATGATAATGCAGTTTAAACTGCACTGCTACTGGAAGGTGGTCCAAGGCTACAGG
>NW_005054354.1:4236131-4239493 GCF_000277835.1 Geospiza fortis | reverse complement strand
TACTCACATCCCGTTTCTGAGAGCATCTCTTTTTCATTTTGTTGCCAAGTTAAATGTCTAAGCTGAAGTAGTTTTCAGCTAGAATGTGTAATGAAATTTAGAAAGGGAGGGAGAGAGATTTTGTAAAATTCTCAGGAGAAACAGGACCAGAGCTTTAACAATTCACATCTTTAATGAGCTATAAATTGGATTCCACTCACCACTGAAGTAAGTAGCAAAATTCTCATTGACAGCACGAGGTTGGTTTTTGCCACTAAAATGCAAACAACACGTGGTATGAGAATAGAGGTGACCTGAAATATTCCTACAAGGACCATTGAAAGGAGTGGTCCTGTTTTTTCACATTATGCAAAGATCAAGGCCTTGATGCCAGTAAAGAACAACAGGTTGAAATTCCTTCTGAAACATGCACCTTGTTTAATCATAAGTAGAAATCAACATACATGATTTTTAATCCTATTCTCTCCATAGCTTTAATCCTTCAGTTTCTGACTTCTAAATGACAATGAAGCATGATAGATTTAACAATGAGGGGCTTGTGAGATTATATTCATTATAATATGGCCAGCTACCTTTGGCTTTATTATTTCTCCTCCTTCTGATTTTCTGTGAAAGCTCTCATTTTTAACAGAGATCATTAATGAAAAAGGAATGTCAATCTTCTCATTTTTAAAAACTATTCTTCGTAATCCTCTCATTTTATATTTCATCTAGAAAGTCAGCAATTTTATCACATTTAGAAACCAAAATTTGGTGTTGTTTGATGGAAATTTTGACTTGTTGCAAAGAGTGGTTGGCTATTTCCTGGCAATCATTTTGGAGTCCATTGCTGCCAAATAAGAAATACAAGGACTTACTAAAATTCCTAGTAACACTTGTTATTTTGCAGATAGCTTTAAAGGTAGAGTATTTGTCATTAATTCCAAACATTCCCTGACTGCTGTTTGCTTACAATGAATTACAATTAAGGAGAAGATGTATCCAAACCTTTCTGTTCCATTAGCAGTTGAGCATTCCTTGTACTTATGATTCCCATTTCTTTTATTTTTTTTTCAGTATACTTTAAAAAAAGTCTCAGTTATTTTCTTCTTGTGACACCTGGTCTTTGATTCCAGCCTAAAATCCTCAAAGTGAGTGCTGGAGTCCCTGTTAAATAGAACTGGGAAATCCTGTCTGAGCACAAATATCCTGTATTTAAGATTTGACAGATAATGCAGCACTTTAAAAAGCCTCTGTCTTTCATGACTAATACCCTCAAAGACCCACTGGCAGATAATCACTGTTTGTGGGACAGGGGAAAAAAACGTGGTAGCATTTCAAGTTTTTTGAGAAGTGTATCTGCCTGAGTGGGAGGAAGGCACAAGCACTTAGTGTGTGGATGGTAGATATTGCAGAACTGTCAAGAAGGGAGGAACTGCATTTGAAGAATTCATAGTAGAAGGCTTTGGAATAGAATAAGTGGCTATAAAAGGTGGAAAGTATAAAAAGCAGAGATGTGGAGAATGTGTTGCTGGCTATATAAAAAGATATTTGGATTTGTGATGTCTTTAAGCATTAGCATTATTTCAGTATAGAAACGTGAAAAGGGAAAAGTATCTCTGGATATGAGGAAATCCTGAAACCTGGTAGAAGGACTGATAAGGCAAATAGGATTTTGGAATCCTGACAAGAAATGTTAGAATTTGTTTCCCTTAAACATCAAACCTTTATATGTAATTACATTCTACAGAATACAGTCTAATGTTTCATCAAAATAATAATTTCTGATTACACATTCGGGTGAAACATTGAATCTTTTTGTCTAGGCAACTGTAAAAATTAAAAGGCCGTAGAAATGCAGAATGATTCCAGATGAATGTAGTCACTTGCTCTAAACACAAATGAGCCTTACTTACATATCAATATGTGCATATTTCTGTAGACATGCAGGCCAGATTCTAGTGACTCCTGAGGTTGCTCTTTTGTCTGTATATTTAAACGTACTGGACGTTGGACTTTGTTTCAGCACATTTGCTCAAAGAGACTGAAAATTTTGAGAAATGCTTTAATTATAGAAATTTTTATTTAATCTTTCAACTCTGACACCACCATGAAAAACATGAATTGCTCTGTCTAAAAGTTTTGTTGTTTTGGAAGGAGGGAGCAAAGGTTAAAGGAGAGTTGGATTTATATTTTTGAAATACTTTTTCTTCTTTCAATCCCAACTGGATTTCTCTTATCTATTTTCTTTTAAGTAGCCTGTGAGTTTTCCTTTTTACAAGATAAGTCCTTGCCTAGAGAATTTAAAGTTGTAGTTTACCTTCTCTATAACAGAATATTTACTGGAGGGAGCAGGGTCTTTCCTTACAAAGGAACACAATTCTCACATTTTTCACTCCTTTAACAAAAATTCAGTCATTCTGTTTTTCCAATGACAGAACTAGAAACATTTGATCCACATCTGAAATTCCTGTTCCTTCTATTCAAAAGAGTGTCTGGAATAAGTGTATATCACTTTCACAGTTAAACAATTCAATACTTCAGCATTCTTTGTGGTCATGTGCAACTACTGAATCTGAAAGTGTCTGCCACTGCTCTCACAGGATGGACCTCATGCTTTTCATACTGTGGCTTTTGCCTGACCATCATTTTATCTTCAAAACAGGTAATTTTTTAGAAATTTTCACCCTTGGGCAAAGGGTGGACCAAGTCAGCTTTAGCTGTTTTGGAACTGTCATTTTTTTATGCTCAGACATTCATATTTTAAGGGTTCTGGACCAGAGGAATCATTCAATTTCTTTTAGCTGTGGAAGTGGGAAAGGACTGTCCTCATTGGTGGTTTGGGGGCAGATGGTTTTTTTTAGACTTATCAGTGTCATCATTCAGAGGGCTTAGTGGGGACCATTAGGCTGTTGTCAGTTGTAGCTCCATTAATATTCATTTGAACTTGCCATTTTTTTCTGGTGGTCCACTTTGTTTAAAAATACAGATATTTTCATATTTTCTACCCTTCAATTCTCTATGGTCACTTTCTGTGCCATGATATTTCTGCTTGGGCCTTGTGTCCCCACCACTACTTGGCTTACTTGGTCTCTTCATAACTGAAGAATACACCTGTATTTGCAAGTTCTGCATTAATATACAGGATCATAAAATGTTGCTCTGATGAGTAGTGAAAAATGGTATGGAAAGACCTTAGAGTGTGTGTCTTCCAAACTATTGAACACATGACATGTAATGCCTGTTCACAACATAGGTGAGTTTCAAAATTCTTTGAACTTTCTGAGCTTAGTTCCCTTCCTGACTCTTTTTTTTCAAATTCTTGGAGGATTTTATCACCCTCAGTTTTGTCTCACCATCCTTTTGTTCTCATGCTTCTCTAC
>NW_005054354.1:4170737-4236121 GCF_000277835.1 Geospiza fortis | reverse complement strand
TCCCTACACTGTCTGGTCTCATACTGTCATATTAAACATCTCCTGCATAGTTTAGATTATTCATTTAATGTGGGTGTTAATTTTTGAAAAGTTAAATTGTAGTTTTGGACTTCCGTTGGTCTAGTGAAAAGATCATGGCAAGTATAACAGTATTGCTTGCTATACTGATTGCTGGAATTTGCACAACAGTTTTTGTTTATAAAATTCCTGATTGTTACTAGAAGATATTTATTAACATATAAATTTCTATAAATAAATTGAACAGGTCATGCTGGATAGAAAAATATAGTCTTAGATCTATTTCAGTAAATGGAATTTCATTAAAATTTCATTTTATGTCTGGCTTAAATTCCATATTGCTTCAATAACTGAATTTAACACATTGTTTAAAAAGTAGAATTTGGTCTAGCAAGGAGTAAAAGCAGATAATCTTTCCCCTCTAATATTAATCCTGCAAGAAATACAGTTCTGAGGTTAAGGAACATTGCCTTAGTAAAGAACTGAAGAATTTTTTCTAGCTGCACTATCACTAGGTAGGCAAAAGCAGAATTAGAAAAAATTGTTATGGATTAGGAACATTAATAAACATACTTTAGTCTCTTACTTAAGCACAAGTAAGATTATAAGTGACACTACTGGAAGAGAAGAAGGTAGAAATCCTGTCATTATTATTTTTTTAGATTAATTTTGAAACAGCCTTACTGATTTATTTTTTGTTTAGAGAAGCCCAAACAAACCCTCAGTTAGTGAAATGTGATAGGCGACTTCTCCAAAATCCACTGAATGGCTTCTGTTGAAAAGTGTTGGATTAGGTGGAAAGATAATACATCTGTAAGGAGGATTTTACTTTTTCTCAGTGTAAGCTTCCTTCATTGATTGACTTGAAGGGTTCCCTATTCAGATGAGGAGTGTGCTTTTTGAGATTTTGTTTATGCAACACCAAATATTGTAATTATGTCCTCATGAATATTCTTCCCAGAGAGAACAATGTGCATCCTTGTGGCAGTGAAATTCCCATTTAAAATGTGTGTGCCAGCTGTGGTTATTCTGGATTGTTTATGCCTTTGTGATGCACTTTCCTTCTCTCACTTCTAATTGTTTTTGAATGATTGTGGCATCGGTCACTGACAATTAATGACTGATGGGCAAATTGCATGAGTCCTGCCTTTGTTCCCATGATTACTGGTACACTCTCAAAACTAAAATTAACACCACCCTCACCCCCTGCATTTCTCTGCGAGCCATCATCTCTGAGTTACTGATCTGTTAATGTTTCCTTCACTTAAGGTTCAAAAAATGTAATAAATTTTCTCTCCTTGGAATAATTTTTAGTAATGACCAGCCTGATAAAGAGCCCAGCTAGAATATTTAGTGTGTCAGGGTATTTTTTGTTGCATAATTCTTAATCTAAGAAAGAAACATAATGGCAGTTCTTATTCCTTTTCTGGGATAGCAAATGAGCCTCGTTATTGCCACAGTAGTTAAGCTAAGTATTGTTGTTAGAATAGTAAAGGCTTTGAAAAATCAATATGAAAACCTTTTAAATATTTGTCTTTTGGAAAGGTGGAGCTGATATTTATATAATGTCCTTCTTTGCAAAATAAAGCTTGTGTTCCCAGGAAGGTTAATTGTGCTTTATGTTCCTGTTGCGTGTACAGTGTTACACAGGGGTAGTGTATTTGCACAAGCTTCAGAGTGCATTCACTGTTGTCGGTGTGGTTCATTCAATATTTATACTTTGGGCAGCAGTGAGGCCATGCTCATCTCATCCCCTTGACCTAATCTAGCTGTTTCTACCATTCTAATCACCATAACTTCTGAGCTGCAGGTTCTGTTAGCATGGTTTTGCTACCTTGCTCTCCTTACGTATACAGATCTCCCACTGATGTTGCTGTAGGGAGCTATGTAAGATAAGAGGAATATTGATATTCATTAGTATCATGTGCAACTGAGAGGAGATTTTGAACTGGGAATATTGCCCTTCAGTTTTTGCTGTTGTACTTTGCCTTTCACATGACTGAGTGCCCATCAGCTGAGATGTCATAGAGACTTGAATTTGAGGTTGAAATAATGCCACCGTGGATTTGATCCTTCTGAGAACTGAGCCACAGATTTTATTTTTCAAACATTATGTGTAGCCAAATTCTATTTCAGATTTGCATATATTCATACACGCAGATTTTGAAACACCAAGCAAAGCAAGATAAGCTTTAAACTGGTTGAAAGAATTTTGGATTTCTGCTTGGAATTTCTCCTTCTGTGTAATGTATTTCCAAAACTGTAAGTCTTTGAGTTTAATGCCAGAGATATATTTTCTCCAGTAACTTTCAACATTGCCTTTGGGAGTTGCTCATCAAAGGAGTTAAACTAAAAGGATGACTGTGATCAGGTGTTCCTAGGCTGCTTAGTTCATACAACGGGGATTTTTGTCATGCTCTGATGAGAGTCCCTAATGAGATATGAGAAATATCTTGCTACCATTAAAATTAAAATCATGTATGGCTTGACTTTTATAGAAAGTTGTTTTCGTATTGGGCTTTAACATTGTTTTAAGTTGTATTTTTTTTTGTTTGTTTTTTTGGTGATGTGTTTCAATAATTTTTTTTTTGAAGATACAGGAAATCAACTCCCTCAAACTTTCAGCACCAGAATAATGCACTAGGGTTGTCTAAAAACTCTATACATTGCAGTTCTTTCAAGCATATTCAAGCATATTCTTTCAAGCATATTCATTTTCATGAATGCTGGTCAGAACTGGGAAAGCATAGTCCTACAAAAAATTTTGTTATCTATCTGGTTTACGAGCTGTAGAAGTCTTTTTGGTCTAAACTTATGTGCAATATTTGACTGGAAAAACTAGACATACCCATTGTTTGAAAGCAATTTTTTATTTCTGGATAAGTTAAACATAGTTTTCTTTCTATTTTATCAACTGTTTAAGTTGTTTTAAAAAATAATACATTATTAAGTGAATTAGGGCTGTTTATATTAGCATGTTAGATTTAGAAACAGAATTCTGAAGTCCTTTATTGTGATTCTGTAGCTGAAGTAAAGTTGAATCTTATGTAGAATAAATTCCTACTTTACGCATAATGAGGACAACATAGTAAGAGTACAAAATCTGTTTTACTGGCTCAGAATAGCTCTCTGTCTAACATGTATCCTGTCTCTAAGTACTGCTTGGAGCAAATGGGTGAGAAAAGGCTGCAAGAAACAAAGCAGGCATAATCCCCCTCTTGCACCTTCCTACTTTTTATCTCTCTGAGCTGGTGATGGTCTCAGGATCACTGTGCTCTAACTGTCTTTTATAAATGTGTCTAATTCCTTTTTAAACTTTTCCACCCTCTTGGAAAGGATTCATATGCCATTATCATATTCCTTTACATGGTATTTCTCCAGCAGGAGAACCCTAGCACGCAAAATCTCACATTGGCAAATGAGGTCCTCCAAATCTCTGACAGCATTAACTATCTCCTCCTGCACGTCTGCAGGTTCTGCTACCTGTTTTTAGGTTGAATGACCAGAACTGCACACAGTATTCAGGGTGTAATTGCACTATTGATGGCATAATGCTGTTTCCTGTTTTAGCTTCAGTTCCCTTCTTGACATTGCTGACATTATGTTTGCTTTTTGACTCCCCATGGTCTTAAGCTGGTGTCTTGAAGATCTTTTCTCTGAGTGTTAATATTCACTTTAGAGCCCATCATTATGTATGTGTGTATGCACAGTTAGCATTCTTATTTCACTTTTTGCATTTCTTTGCATTTATGGAGATAAAATTAATTGTCCATTTTAACACTCAGTGTTATGAGATTGTTCTTCAGGTTCTCACAAGCAGTTTTAATTTGATTATCTGGAATAAGCTTTCTGAGTCTTTCACTAATATCTCAGAATCAGGAAAGTGACTTCAGAATCAAAAGATCCTGAGAAAGAACTTATGGCAATTTTTATTTACCTTCTTTATGCTTGATCCCTTAAGATGATTATTTGCATAATTTTATTCACCAGTAAAATGGACTAAATCTGTGCAAAAAGAGCCAGAAAGAGAGTTAATACAATCATCTTGTTTCTGAAATGAAGGCTTTAGGAATGCGTGGTAACAGCAGCTCCATTTAATTAGCTGAATTTAATTACTCCACAGAAATGAAACCAGCTGGCCCAACTTAGTGATGGAAAAGTGGGGTATTGAAATCCAGAGCTGGACAGCAGGGACTCTTTGTATCTGTAGACACGTCCAAAGAGTGCCTCACCTCACCCTCAGCTTTTATGCTAAATGAGATGGATTTTCCTTCTGACACCCCTGCCTAGCGAGGTGGATCTGAAGGGAATCAGCAGGGATCGACCCCGGGTGAGAATGACATGGAGCTCTTTGAAGTACACGAGATGATTTTCACTTCAGTCTTGGCACACTCTAGGAAAAGCCTTCCCCTTTATAGGTCCTTAGGCAACTAGTTTGGGGGACTGACAGAAAAATTTATTTAGTGTGGGATCTCCAGCAAAACTGGTCTGAGGAAGCAGCAGCAGCAGCAGGCGTTACCTTCCTTTTCTTCTGCAAGACACATCGAGCCATTTACACTTGTCCTTCATTCCATTCTTGTGTGACTCCATTGATGCTGTGCTGCTGAAGAGCTGTGTAAGAGGTGAACAGCAGCCAGATTTGCTGGGGAATGGGATTCTGTCTTCACTTTGTTGCTTTGAGAATGTTTTCTAGAATGTACTAGGTGTTTTGTTAAAGGAAATACAGTTATGCTCGGATAGAGCCTTTGAGTCAGGACTGTTCAACTAAAAACTGTAAAGGGGAAATTTTGTTATACATACATATATATGTATATATATATATATACACACACACACACACACAATTTTTAGTTTTAAAAATAATTTTCCCTGGTATTGTCTATTCATCTAAAGGCTTGAAAAAGCTTGAATGAAAGGCTAAAAATTTGGGGCTGAGTTTAAATTCACTTCATCCAAATTTGAAATGTGACACATCAATACTGTAGTATCATAAAAAATGTTACACTGTCTTTCAAGATGAATTTCCTGAAATTCTTAATAATTTTAAGAATTTCAGGAAATAAAACTTGTAGCTTTAGAAGATTTTGCCACTTTGTTATATCTACTAAGTAACCTTAAATAGCACAGAGAATAGGAAAAAAGAGAACTTTGAATTAAGGGAACCTTCTGAGAAATAATGCTAATGTTTAATTGCAATTTGGTGACCCAGTAGCTGTGTTATTTTGGCTTATTAAGAGTATATAATTACTCAGAAATTCACATTCATTTGTGATATATCAGCATCACAGTTTAGTGAAACTCTCCTATAGCTTGGTAAACTGCAGGACACTGCATCTGAGAGTTTCTGAATAATTTATCTGAAGTAACGAGTATCATCATGTGACGCTGTATCAAAGCAACCGCTCAAATGAAAGCCAGCTGGGTACAGCCGTTGTATATCAAATAGCTGCTTGAGCTGTCTCTCTGGAAAAATTAGAGAACATAATGAGCAAAATTAGAAAACCTGGGGAGCAGCCTCCATGGATACCTATTAGCAAGAAGTAATTTAATTAGTGTGAAATCTGTGAAAGTTCATTATTTACAAAGCTTTGTAGTGTTATAAGAGAAATACATGTCTACATACACACATTTATTTCTACAGCATGGGCATAAAATATATAAAGTATGAAATGAGTACTTATTTTTCTGTATCAGCTTTATGAAACACTAATAGAATATTGGCTCAAAATCTAAGGACTCATGTTATGCCCAAGAGAAACTTTTGGGTTGTTTCCCAAAAGGCTTAATACAGTCTCACTAAAAGTAAATGCGTCAAACACAAGATCCAGGAGAGGCTGACAAAAGAGATTTGCTAAGGAGAGATGCACAGCTCTGTTAAGTATTAGATTGATGTTTTTATGAGGTGGGTCTATTGAGAGTGCCATTTGTGCCCACTCTGCCTGATGCTGACTAGAAATAGAGAAACATGATGTGCAGAACTGACTGAGAGAAGGACAGACCTGCTGAATTTTCAGCCGTCAATGGATGATGCATCTGGTCTGCATCTCTCAGGAGCAAGCCCTGCTCTAAACATTACAACTGCTTTTACTAACTTGTCTCCTGGTCTCCTAGCAAATCTGAGATCAGTGTGTTGTGGTTTAACAATGAGGTCATTTATAACACCTTTTGGGTCCACAGTTTAAATCACAAAACCAATTTGAGGATGGATTTGTGTCAATGGCTTTTGTAGCTATGGCTAATTGTTTTTTCTGAGAGACACGGGAGAAATACTGCTTCATAAGGTTGTCATTAGCCTGGGAAAAAAGAGGCCATTGATTAGAGGCATGAATAGAATGGCTTGTAAGCCAAATTGCCAGTTGGGGATTCCCGAATGGCCAAGGGCACAGCCTGTCTGATCTTAGCAAAACTCTGCATTGCAGTAGGGAACTCTAAAGGATGCATTATTTTGTGATGTTGACCTTAAATCAAGTCTTTTTTGGAGGAAATAAACCAAAAGGCTTTTGTTTTCAATAACAGATTTGTAATAGACTAATTCAAATATGATCCAACACCCGAAAAAATTATATAGCAATTCACAGTGACAGACATATTTTTTATGTATATCTAGGTATATGTCTGCAGTATATGAAAGCAAGAAAAGGATACTTCTATGGTACATGAAATGTGAATATTGAATCATTATTACATAGGAATTTGAAAGGGGAGGACTACATAATAATTCTCTTACATATACTAACATAAAGCAATGACACTCTTAAATGGTAAAAATAACCAGACAAAAATGAATATGTGCATTTAGACAGTGCTTTTGTTTCTTTTCATTGAAAGATATTTTATAAAAATATTCTTTTCAAATGATAGTGCCATTTGAAAGGCATTAATAATGATAAAGTGGAATACTGTGTTAAAATTCAGTTTGCTAAAAAATCATACAAACATTAAATGTGTATTGGAACATTCTTATGATTTATTGAATTTTGCTAGCTAATATCTTTCTAAAGAAATAAAAACTACTAAATTCCCTAACCTTAATGTGAAGTGGTCCATTCCACATATAGGTACAGAAGTGTGCATCATCAGTACATCACCTTGTTTACAATGTAATGATGAAGGGTAAAATTGAAAGCAAATAAATTCATAAAAGCAATTTACAATATTTACAGGGTGAATGAAGCATTTTACTATTTTCTTTCTTTTTTGTCATAAAGGAAAACTGGGTCAAAATGGAAAGGACAAAACCAGTCTCTTACAAGATCTAATTTGACCTGCAGGTTTTGGACCATTACAGGAACACAGATACTTGTAGTGAAGTCCACACTATTGTGATTTCTGGAATGTCATCTTTTTAATGATTCTAGTTAAATTGCCAAATTCATTATGAGAAAACAGAGTTTTCGTTTAGCCTTGTGAATCTCATCCATTAGCCTTTTAAGAGAGCTTACATCAGCCAAGCCATCAGGAGCACATTGTGGCACCCAAACCTTCACTGAAATCTTAAAATTCAGTTGTCAAATTACCAGTTAGCATAGATGGACAAAGCTCAACGACACATTTTGAAGAAATACTTCGTACTGGAGCTTTAAGCACCCTGTCCCAAGAACCACAAAGTATCCTACCAACTTCCCTTTTGTGGAAGAAGAGGTTGGTAAGTGGTTCTGCAGCACCTCTCTCAAAGCTCACCATCTGTTCTGCAGAGAACTGCTGTAGTGGTTGCTGTTTGAGGAGCTTTTACCTGTTTTGTTTTCTTCCTGGATCCCACCATTGGCACTGTTCTGTACTACCTCTTTTGCCAGTAATTGGATTCTGAGTATTCTCTGATTTCCACTCCCTCCCCTGGAAAGGCAAGGCAAAACAAAGATACAACATAGTCTACTGCCTACTGGAATTATTAGTGTTAAATGCTCAATCACCACTGGGCTGAGAATTGAGTTGTTTATTATCAATTTGAATGCCATTCTGGAGTTCCACTACAGTTAGTCCTGCACTACTTTCATTACAAAATCAATTTCCTGGAGATACCTATCTCCATCGGTTTAATATATACCACATTGAAAGCTGGCATAGAGGAGCTGGTGCTCTTCCAAGGTAGAAGTATTGACTGCTGAAGAGGAGATGTAGTTAGAATAGGAAAAAGCAATAGATTTCCCATGTTTCAGACTGGTTGATGCTCTCTAAGCTTGAAGGACACATCTTAGTGATTTTTTTACTTAAAAGTCCCCATTCCCACTTCAGCTGTGTGGGGAACTGCTCCCATTCCATCCTGCCTTTCAAGAAGTACCTCCTGATTAATCCCAGCTCTCCTTTTCCTCTCATCTCTCAGCCATCCTTCAGTGAGTATTTTCCCAGGGATGTTGTCCTAGGCTGACTGTATGATGCTCCTGGACTGCGCTGTCTGTGGATGGACGGACTGCGCTGTCTGTGGTTGGACAGACAGCAGGACAGAGCTCTCCTTTGTTTTAGTTAGTTTTAGCTAGCTGAGGCAAAGAAGTTCTCTGGACTGTGGTTTTGTTTTCTTTTCCCTTTTTCTTTGGACCTGTTCAGCCCTGCTCTGGCCTGAACACCAGCAGAGCAGCAGCAGCTCACAGCTGAGGCCCACCAGGCCGGGCCTGGGCCGCGGCATTTCCAGCACTGAGGGACTGATCAGAGACTGAGTGAGCTGAGCTGCAGCCCAGGGAGGGGACTTTCTGAGTTTGTCATCTCTTTTGGAGCAGCAAGGAGTTTTATTGTTTAATACTGTTTAGGTTTTATTGTTTAATTAACAGGTTTTTTCCCACTTTTCTCCAAGGAGGTATTTTCTCCCAGACCGGTTGTGGGGAGGGGCCAATTGAATCTGCTTTCCTAGAGAAACTCCTTTGGGGGTTCTCTCCCAGATTTGCCCTGAACCAGGACAGATGTTCTCTAGACTCCAGCTTCAGGAACCTCCACTCCTCCCACACCAAGACCATGGAGGACCAGAGCTCCTTCTGGGATCAGAAATGGGGGCTGCCTGCCCCTGAGGGACCCGTGTTTTCCTGGAGTGCCCTATCCCTGCAGGCACTGCCTGCCCTGCAGAAGGGAGCTGCTGTGCCCAGCTCTGAGCAGCCACGTTTGTGTGCTGCCAGCTGAGCACAGCAGGCTCAGCCACCCTGTGCTCAAAAGCAGGTCACCTGTATCCTGCACATTTCAGACTGGAAAATCCCCACAGCAACAGGGAATGTAACATTTATTCAACATGGAGAAGTTTATAGCTGCCTTTGCTTATGCTCTGCCAATGTCACTGCAATCACAAGGTTACAGGAACAACAAGGACACTACATCATGCTATTAATATGTCTGGTTTGGGGCTTTTTTAAGAGGATTTTGCAGCTTTAACAGTTTTATGTGCCTACAGATACTCTTAGTCATGGATTTATTAGGATATTTTTTCTCTTTAAGTATTATTAGATATATCTTCAGAAATGGGGTTTAAACCTGTCTCTTTTGAGGTAATTTAATGTGTAGAAAAAGCCCAACTTTTCTTCCTTTAGACTAGAGGGCTACTTCAACTCTTAAACTGTTTATCATTCTCATAACCTTTCTTTACTTCATTTCTATTCATCCTATTTCCTTTCCCATCTCTCTTCCCCTCCTCACTCTTTAAGTGATCTTAGCAGATGCTAAAGATGTCAGGCTGATAGCTCTGCAGATACAGACTCTTTATCAGACTTTAAAGATGTTGTTAATTCAGGAGTAAGCAATGTCAGTCCTATATCACAGATTATCTGTCATGGACTTAACCCAGGCCCCTGTTTAGAGAAGAAAAATCTATACACCATGGTCTTTATCTTCCTCAGTGGTGACTGCTGAAATATTTGCAGATTGACCACTGATGATGAATTAGTGTGTAACAGATGTATGCTACTCTGCATTGTGGCACTGTGTCAGAAGCTCCATGTTTGAAGGCATTTGGGCTATTAACCAATTATAATCACAGTTATTTAGTATTTGCACCACATAATGCCCCAGATAACCCACTATAAATGAATCACTAAAAGCACAAAACTGAAAGCCAGAAGTGCTGAGCGAATTAGAAAAAACTAGACAGAATGAAAAAGGAAGGAAACTGGTTTTTTTAAATATAATTTATTAAATTCTCCTCTAATCCCCTCTTTCTATAGCAGTTTAACAATTACATATTTTCCTTTTGCTATGTATCATAAACCAGGCCTATTTTCTCCTGCTATTTTTCTTTTTAATAACTTCTGCCTATGTTTCCTTAATTTTTTTTTTATTGGTAAATTCCCCTTTTCTGCTTGTGTGTCTTTTAATTAGGCATTTGCCCATCTTCATCCCTTCTTCATTTGCCCAACTCCTGTTTGTGGAGTTTCCAAACTCTAAGCTCCTATTTCTGTAGCCTGCCTTTGGATTTCTGCAGGCAGATGCCTCTGCCCAGGCACAGACCAGCGAGGTACAAGGAATTGCAGATGTCATTATTCTGCAATTATTTTGTGTGTAGGTAAATTGTTTTTTTTTCTCTGTAACTATTTTTTCCCCTAGATCCTGGTTGGGTTTTTTTCCTTATCAAGTTCCTCAGACAGAGAATATCTTCACTAGACAGGCAGGCATAAAATCCTTCTGTAGGGAAGGAGGCTGCACGTTTACAGTGCTAGGTTTGCAGAGTAGATTTCCACTCAGTGGACTAAATTAAAACTTAAATGATGATTTTAGCTCTGCTAGCTTCCTATTCCATCGTTTCAAGGAAATGTTTTGGATTTAGGGTGTATAAAACTAACAAAACTTTACCATTGTTTATCAAGCTACATGATCTAGTTTCAGGATTATCACCTTCCAAGAAAAGAAAGCCTATAGTCTTGTTCTAAAAAAAAGATAGATGAATGCATTACTGCATGAACATAATCCTTACTGGTATCTTTGGTTTAAAATGCCTGTTGAAAGTCATCACTATGGAAAAGGTACATATCAACCTAGAAGTTTGAAATATCAGTTCAGAAATCCACCATTTTATTAAAATCAACTTTTCTGGCACATAAGGTATTAGTGTAGAAAATTAACAACATAAATTTAAATTTAGAGCTTGGCACTTGGCAAAAGAGAGTCATTTGCTTGGCCATTATGTAATGACATGCCCAAAGTTATTGAGCTGTTAAATTAAAGCTTTCCTGTTATAGTGCTGATAATCGATACACTAATATTTGTGTAAATTTGCTGTGCAATTTACAGCAAATTGGGGGGGGGGGGTGAAGTGATGTCTGTATTATATTTTTTGCTTTTAAATTTTTTTCTTGCCTCAGTTTAATTCTGCAAGCACTCTCATCTTTTACTGGAAAGATTTGCTTTGCTGTCTGCTCCTAAACTCTAGCTAGCCCTAATCATCTAGTCCTTTCTTAAGCTCATGTATGTCAGCAGTTTGAAATCTCTTACATGAGCTTCCTCACGCCCAAGGAGCAGTCTGAACCCACACATGCTTTTGTCTTTGCTATTCCAAAATGCATCTTGTGGCTACTGTCAGATTTCAGGGGGATTTAGCAGTAGAAAGCTGCTCCAAAATCTTTCTGGTGCTACAGAAGATGTTAAGAGTTGATTTCTTAAACTTTGCACCTCTATGAGGGAAACTGTTATCAGGCAGAATCATGTCTAAAGCTGGTGTACAAGCAAAGATTTGACTGTACCTTGGAGTTTCCTCTAAGCTCTCCAGGAGTGCCCAGTGCTTTATTTTCTACAGAGTATCTAAAAATACAGTTAGGCAGAGTGTCACCTTCCTGAGAGAAAGGACTTCATCAGATGATTGATAAAGGCATCCTGGCACAAGGAAAGAGCTTTATTAAGTGCACAGACAGGACATGTTTTGTTGGCTCTCACCTAGACTTGCAGCACAGACCTGTCCTTCAAACTTCTGACAGGGAAGTATAGAGATTTTTGAAAACCAGGCCTTTTGTACCAGGTTCTTTATCACAAGGAACTCTAATTCAGTAACTTAATGTTCATCTGAATGCATACTACAATGAATAGTCAAATAATTTTTCATTTAATAATGTAACATGTCGTTTTTCCTGTTTGCCACTTGCAGCTGGCATTTTTGCAATGCATTTTATTTTTCAGACATCTTCTAGTGAATCACCAGATAGAGCAGCTGTGACAGCTATCCATTAATTATATCGCTGTATTAAAGTCTAATGAAAACATGACTTTCAAGGGAAAGTCTCCAGTAGTGCCCAAGTAGCAGTTAGTTAAACCAGCACTATCTGGTAGTTGAATTGGTGGTTGATTAAATATTTGTACAGAGATTCACGTAGCTGTATTAACCTCAAATATTATTTATGAACAATTTGCCTTTGGGATTAGAATGAAGAAAAGCAATAGACTTTTTATGTCTCAGTAGTAATTAGTATTGCCCTGATGCACATTTGCACTATGCCAATCACAGGCAATCCAAAGTCACCCACATGTGTGTCACGGCCTTTCCCTTGATTCAGGCCAAGCAGAGCTTCTGTATTTCAGATACAGCAAAGTAGATAAGCTGCCTTATTCTATCTACTTCAATTTATAAAAAGTGAAAAGAAAATAATCAGCAAAGGTTTAAAGGTCTTTTAAGATATTAAAAAGTGAGTGATGTGCAAGATGGAAGCAGCTTTTTGGCTTCACTGGAAGCAGAAACTGAAATCAGAAGGCAATACATAAATGCGTTCATAATTTTGTATCCCAGTTCTCCCTGTGACTCTCCAGTCAGTACCTGACTTGTGTGAAGTGAGATAGGGTCAGCCTGGGGACATGTTGTTAACCCAAAGGGCACACTCTCCCTGTGGGCTGGGGCTGGAGAGACCCCACAACTGCAGCCATTGGAGGGGGGCAGAAATGAGGGGAGTTTGATTATGCAATCACCTACAGAAGGAATGCTCGGGTCCTGGAGGGATTCCTAGGAAGATCCAGAAAAGCCCCATTCAGTAGGTTTCTATTACAATCCCATTCAAGAGTTTAGAGACTGAAGCTTATGCTGGGGAGGAAGACCTGTTTCATTGATTACTAGAACTTGCTCATCATCTGTTTTGTATGATTCTGACCTTTCTCTAAATGAAATGGAAACTTTTCAATTTTCTCATTGAAAATAGATGCAAATGGTGTCAGCGGGAACCACAGACATACCATTTCTGCCAACTGTGATTTTCCTGTCAGTTTTTTCTTTTTGTTACTGGTATGCCACAATGCTGACAGCTTTTATTCTTTGAACAAAGCCTAGCAAAGAAATGTCTGTTGAAATGTGATTATTCCTTTCACTGACATACATGGGGACTGTTTCCACTTCTGATTCTGTAACCGTGCTCCTGAAACTGTCACCCTTCACCTTGTTGGGTTTTTTCAGATGCCAAATATTTTCTAGGGTCTGGCAGAATTCCAGAGAGAGTGCTGCTGTGTTCCTGGTGAAATCAGCATCAGACATGATGATGAATACAATCCTGTGTATTTCAGTTGCAGTGCATTCAGGCATAGATTTTTACTTACCAAAAATACAGAATATTGCTTCACCTTGTAGTAATTTTTTCTTCATAAGCCATAAAAATGAGCTTCACTATGGCTACATTTAGAACCCATCTCTCTTTAAATGCTAGACTTTTTCTCCTAGTGGGAAAAGGTGGAATAAGTAGCATAGATTTATTGCCACCAAATTTAATATTCCACAAAAAATAATATGTCTATTAGCTCTTCTCTTGGAAGGTTTCAGTATGCCCCAAAGTCTAAACTACTTAACATTCATCTCATATGGTACCCACTGCATCTCTGATACAGAATTAAACCTTCAACAGAGAGAGGAGGTATGACCCTCAGTTTTCACCCTGGCCTGACTGGATGTGCTTGCGATTATGTCTCTGCTCTCTTCTGTGAAGTTGAATTTGTGGGGGAAACATCTGTAGAGTTTCTGGCAATCTAAATGGATCCTGCCTGCTTTCTGTATGTGGACTCCAAAGGGAATCCCAAGATCAGTCATATAGTGCATTTCTGTCCCTGTCACTTACCTCAATAAAGACCAAAGGATCCTGATGGAAATACATCTGAAACAACTGATTATTAATAAATATAAACTAAGATATATTTCCTCATACAGTTCACAAATAATTTCACTCTTCTTTTAAGGAAAATGGGATAGGGAGGTGGCTAAACAAACTCTAGAGGGACCTGTCCAAAGGAGGGAAAGGAATCCAGATGAGCAGAGCATAACAGTGGGACTTAGGGCCTTAGTTTGGGAAATAGCCACATCTGTAAGAAAGGAAGCATGAAACTTTCTCTTAAGGAAGAAGTGACGAGGAGAGTTTTGTTGCTGTTGTTGTTAGGATGACTTGTAAGATGCTGGCTGTTTAGTGCAGATGAATGCTAAGAAATTTAATGACAAAAAATAAGCTTATAATTCAGCTGAAGTTTGAATCTCCAAACAACTGGGAAAAGGAACATGTATTTTAACTCCCTCATCCTTGATCAATGCCCCAATGAACCCAAATGCTTACTTTGTGTATGAAACATATCATGAGGCTACCTGGTATATTAATGCAGTCTACTCTACAAAAAAATAAGCATTGCTGTTAAATTTACTACACCTGTTAACACCTAACTCTGCTGCTAGCATCCCACAGAGCATTAGCCTCCACCTTCTGCTACTGAAACCCAGCTTTTCAATGGAGATGTGTACCTGTTCCCTGTAATCCTTGAGAATAATCAGACACTTCGTCCAGCAAGATCATGTCAATATCTGCCAGCCTGTTCTAAATGACCTCTGGACCTGCTGATACTTTATACTACATGGTCACCCAATATTTGGAATGGCTCTACATTTTTTCCACTATGTTTTAACACTGTAGGAAACACAAAATTCATTGAAACAATCTACTTCAGATATGAACATAGGCATTAAAGGATATGATTTGTATCTCATTCACCCCTAATATACAGCCACTAATTTATGCCAAAACTGTAACTTATAATGATCAAGACAATCACCATAGTGATTACCTGTGGCAAATACTGTTTCTTGCTACTAGATTTCAGAAAAAAAAATACAGAGTATATTCATAGTCTTTCCAGTTGATTTCATAGGGTTTATAAATAATCCCTAGTCTTCTTTGAATATTTTTAGTACTTAGAATCTTAACTTCTTACATTCCTTCTTTAGATTTAATCTTCATCAAAGTTACTTTTATGAGTAGAAGGTGCCTCTTCACAATTCCTTCCATGTTCTTTAGCTTAGGTGAGACAAAATGAATTTTGCAATAAAAGACAATAGAGAAAAATTACAAAGTGTTTCTAAATCCTAGCGTTCTCAATGGTTTTAAAATAAAGAAAGTGCATTATTCTTAAAATTAGTTTTCTCTTGTTTACCACTCTTTGTACTTCCTCTGTCTAAAGAATTAATCCATTCCTCTGCATAGCCGCATTGAAGCATGGACAGCATTCTGCATTCTGCAGCCAGCTTTGTTAACATTAAAATACATGTTACATGGGCTGTCTGGAGGTGATAGATGTCCTTTTCCTCTGCAGTCTCAGAACCCCAAATCTAATCAAGTCGTGGAAGTCCTGGGGAAAAGGCCAGGATCCAGTAATGCATGGGAAGATGATGGACAGCAGCTGTGTAAAGTTTATTAGTTAAAAAGACCTCCTGTCTTCTTTTTTAATAGTTTCAAGAAAAAAATTTGGTGCAAAAAACATTGAAGGGCTTACTCCAGTTCAGAAAAATTAAAGCAGACTTTCCAGTGTGATTCCTCTAATGCTTGTTTTAGATTTTGAAATTTGAAATCTGCAGAGTCTGCAAGGTAGAAAAAAGACTGTAACTTTTATGTAGATCAGTTCAGAATGTAATGATTCAGACTATTGAAGGGAAAAAAATACTTAGAAAATAATATATAAATAGATACAGAATATTTATGTTTATGTATACCAAACAAAATATCAAGCTATTTGTTCAATCGTGAAGGAAAAGCAGAAAAAATATTTTCTTCTTTTCTTTTGATTCTATAGAAAATGTATTTTAATTTACTGTGATTTTCCATAGGATTGAAAGTTAGTGGGTCTAAAGTTTTATGTTTATTTGGCAATGGCATAATATTTTTATGACCTAGTTTAATTCTGTGTGCACATTCAGTTTTTCAGACACTGTTATAGTTCCACTGTCCTGAGCAGTGCGGAGAAGGCAGACAGCTGGTAGCTCCTGCTGTTTGGATTACTCTCTGGGGCAGAGCACCTTGGAATGCCCAGTGAACATTGAGTACAGAGATGTTGACAATGCCAGGTGTTTAAACCACACTGTGCATTCTGCTCTTAGCACTGCATGAACAATATCAGATTCTGTAGCCCTGAACAACATGTTTTCTTAAATCCTGCTTTATGGACTTAGCTCTCCCTGTCTGGGCATATGGGATATTTCATAACCAATGCTTCTAGGTTAGTTACACATCACAACAAAAGAGAATTCTTCTGGCATTATAAACAGCTCTGGTTTAAGCAGACATCAAAACTGGAAAGTTTTCTATCTGAAAAGCACACAGTGGACTTCTCAGTGAAGAATTCAGTGTGTTTAAAAAGACTGTGTATTTGTTAAAAACACTGGGGGTACAGTCTTCCTTGAGAAATAAATAACTGGAAATTACTGGAAATGGAAAACAAATCCTGTCTAGTTCCTCACTGTGATTTTTAGCACTTGGTGGTATGCCATATTGTCAGTAAAAGAGAAAATAATCATTTAAGTAAACGCATTACAAGCATTACTGTTGTGCTTTGGTAGACTTGCTGTATCAAGTTTTGCAGTCTTTGTTAATACACTTCACAAAGGATAATGGCAATATGTAGTCTGAACTTGTCAGTTAGGAGACTAAAACCAGTTAATAGAGCAAATAAGAATTACAATTTTCCCTGAGTATTACATGCCAATGTTTGTGCATTATTAGCTAGTCCAATGAGCAATAGAAGCCATCTTTCCTCACAAAAAACTCTTGTCTTTGAGGAAATAATACTGTTTACTGTTCCAAACAGTAAAAACTAAATCAAGAAAAATGCTCTATGGAGTTTTTGGCTATATATGAGTTAAAAAGGGGGTGAACAAAAATAAGAACATTATGAAGTACATGCACCTTGATTAGAGTTGGTGTAGAGCTGTTCAGCTGTGCAGCCTTACAGATCTGTAAGTCTAAGGTCCTCACTTTTGCCATATAAAATAGGTCAATCGGGGGTTTTTAATCACAGTGTGAAAGGTGGTCCTGATGATTTTTCAGAGGACACATGATTTTTTCAGGCACTCCTGACCCAGTGATAATTTCTGCTGAGATTATGAAAGAGACATGAGACTCACCTTGAACCCCATAACATTTATGGCATAGGTGAAGGCACACCACTGTACTCAAAGCCCTCCCATTCCAGTACACAGGCTGAAGTGGTAAGTGTGAAAGAGCTCTCCACCTATTACAACATCTTCAGTACTCCAGTTCCTCCCTAAAAATTGGGATTTATTCAGAGGTAGCTGCAAAGAGAGTAAAATTACTTATGGACATCACTAGCTCTTTGTCTGTGTTGGGCCCTCATTCCTCCAGACTCCAAGGAGTGAATTCACTCCAAGGAGTGAATTTTAGAGTGTTGAGGAAAGCAGTTCTCTGCTCTAAGGATCCATATTTGCCTTTCTGTACTTCTGCCCATTATGTCTTACACACCTTCCTCACCCCAGACTGAAATATTGATGGCTTAACTATATGGCAATGAGAAAGCAACTTGTGTGTCAGGGGACAACCAAATTCACTCAGCAAACTAGATAAGGTTTATGGTAATGTTGTTCAGTGTTTTAACAGTCTCTGCAACTTAGCCACAGCAGGAGGATCTGTCGCTGTACAGTAAACAAGAGCTGATTGATTTTGTAATCTCAAGAGGGACACCTGCCTTCCCATTTGACTAAAGCTCTCATTTCTTTTGCTCTAGTAAATCTTACAAGCTAGAGAACAAACAGCACTCTAGTACTTCATACATTTAAAAAAAGAAAATCCATTTCCATCTTCCAGAAGACAGAACTGTAGGTGCAGAAGGTCAGCAGTGCAACTTCTCATGCACTCTGTAGCACGATGGTCTTGAAAAAGAGCTTTTTCTTTTTGATACAGCTGAGACTATGTAAGCATCTGTGTGGTATGAGCTGTGTCTTCCTCGCTGCATCCATGTTCCTTTTCTACAATTCTATTTATACAAACAATAAGAAATTATTTTTTTAAAACCAAATAAAAAAGAGGAAAACCAATCTATAGGTGTTAGAGAGTAGTGTAAAATTTATGCATTTAAAAGAAAGCCAAGTTTTCCATAAATTATTCTTCATGTGTATTCTTCAAAGCTTTCTCGAGCTTTCTTCTCTGATTTTTTGGTTTGGTTTTTTTTGATTTTTTTTTTTTTTTTGCATACTAATTTTGAGAGGTATTCATGAAGTTATTTAAAAGACATGTAGATGTGCACTTAGACACACTTCAGTGGTGGACTTGGCAGTGCAGAGGCAATGCTTGGACTTGATTTTAAAGGTCTTTTCCAGTGTATTGGAGAGCTGGAAATTGTATAATTCTGTGGTTTATGTCTCTTAAGGCCAATAAAACTGCCTCTTATGGCATGTGCCCAGATTTTAGAAAGGTCACTCCTGTTTTCATTGTGCCTTTTTAATGCTTTGTAATTATCAAATGTTTGGGGTCTCTTTGCAGTGCTCTGCTATTTTATAATCTAGAAATTTATTTTTTCCATTTACTGTGACGTAAAGAAAATTAGAATTCTTTGGAAAGGCTACAAAGAATAACTTTACAGTAATTCTAATTCTAGGGGAAAAGTATCTGTTTCATTTTCCTATTGAGGGAGCACCTTGTTTATTTCCAAGGAGCTGAGAGCTGTCCCAGGAGTCGTGGTGTGGGATGGGAACTCCCAGCATGTCCCTGAGCCCACAGGCACCAAGGCAGCGGGATGCCTGCTGAAACCCCCCACACTCCTTGGGAAACTGTGCTGTGGGGGAGAAGCCAGTTTGCCCAAGCCAGTTTTCTTTAAATTCAATGGACTCTACCCCTTCACAAAATTCAGAACTACTCCTAAGCCTCGTTCAGTTCTTCAGGCTGCATCCTGGGCCCTTTGCTGTGTATTTGGAGTTAAATCCCAATGCATGTTCTGCACACCATGTATCCCAACATTCATTTCGGTTCCTTGTAGAATTCAAGTGGAAGATGTGCCTCTGAAAGCTCTTAGTAAACTTATACAGCTCTTAAATACACAATTGTGCCCAAGATAAATGCATTCAAATAATAAAGAGGGGTTTTTTTCAACATTAAGCATCCAAGGATGAGGAAACACCAAAATTTAGGCAGCATTACCCACTCTAATCCAATCCTTTTTGTGTGAATCAATCAATGTATGTGTTAACTGCATGAGTTTATTAAAAGAATTCCTGGTCTGATTTAGTATGGCAGACACCCAGCACATAAGTTTTATGTTAAGTGGTTAAAGATTTACAAAATCTTTAAGCAATTAAAGTTTATTTTAAAATGGGATGTCTTCAGCTCAGTAACTGTGCCTTGTGCTATCACCTGCTCAGCCCACTTCTTTATCCATAGTCTTCCTTCAAATTTAAGTTCTGCTAGCTTCAAGTGACCACTGAAATTGTGATTTAACATGTTAAATAATGCTATTAATAAACACATATGTATGTATTCTAATATGTCCAAGTGCTTTGAAAGAAAATTAATTTTCTAACAGCATTTTCTCTAAGATGGGAAAAAGTTTTGCTCATTTTAAAGACAAGGAAGAATTTTCATTGTGAAGAGCAATGACTAAATATTGCAAGGTAATTTGAAAGGAAGATCATAGACTTTGAGTTAATTTACAGCTGAGTTATGGTCAAAGGAAAGTAGTTTTTCTTCAGCATCTAACAAAACTTCCATAGCAGCAATTGTGTTGAAAGAAAATATTAAATTCCTTAAACATCTAGTCAGCCTAGCAGAGATTTAAAGCGCTACTGAAATGGAGTTCTAGCAACTGAGGAGCACTTTCTCAGATACTGTGTAACCCCTTTTTCTGGTGCCACTGGGAGGCACAATATTTTTCAAAACACTTAATTGCAGTCTGTCATAGAACTGAGGTGCCTTTGCTAGTATTTTGTCTTCTTATACCAATTACTTGCATTTTCAGTACTGCATGGAGAAAGAAAGTGGTAATATAAGGAACAAAATGAAATATCCTAAGTGAGAATGTATTTTGCAAGTGGTAATATAAGGAAGAAAATGAAATATTCTAAGTGAGAATATATTTTACAAATGTATAAAACAAAAACTTAATATGTAAATATGTAAATACAAAATAAAAAAATACTGGTTGGGTTTGTTTGGGGGGAGTTAATGCCTTTTGAAGTCAATGTCAGTTTCAAAACTGTAAGGGAAGAAATGAAAAATCATCAAGCACTGCTATGTCCTTAATCTTCAGGTTTTACTCCTCCAGGCTGTCATTACTCATCGATAGTCTGACTGATGCGAGCTGGACAACTTTCGTGTTATTCTGAAGTACCCATTTTGACAAGGCAAAATTAGTAACATTTGCAGAGTTCTTAGCAAACATCAGTTATATTGGCAGGCAGCATTTATTTCTTCAGCCTGGAAGTCCTAGAATTGAGGATGCAGGATCCCAAGGGAGAATAATTCCCTTCAGAGATAAGTTCATGTCAGCTTTCCCTTCAGAGAGGTGGGTGAATTTTAATTAGGTGCATTTGGGATTTCTGCCATTTCCCAAGCTTCCCCACTGCCTTACAGCTCTAGCAGGGTCATGTCTCCCCAGCTCCTGAGTTGCATTTGATCCTTTGAGAAAGTCTCAGTTGAGATTTAATAAATACAGCTCCAGAAACTGTGCCTCCATCTCCATATTTACAGCTATAACAAAGCCACATCAGAAGCACCAATATAAAACACACCAGCTACTGAAATGGAGAAAGGGAGCAAGTTATGCAACCCTTTATCTATTGAGGTTAGATAGCCAAAAATAAAATCACCATTATGAAACTTCCAAAATTACAGAGAAACTTATTTGATTCACTTTTTTTTGTGCTATACATACCCAGAAAGGGTTGCAAAAAGATTTATGAGAATCAGAAACCTTGGGCATCCCTACCCCACACTATCCCCGTATTCCAGTCCCTGGTAATCTTTATCCCATGTTCTCCATCAATTAGATACTTCCTGGTTAAAGATATTTCCACCTGTCAGTGAATCCAACTTCACTGGAAGCTTTGTCTCTATCACATATTTTGTATTCCAGATTAGCTATGGTCCATACTCCTTTCCATGGAGCTGTTAGTTTTTAGGGAAGGTTACATTAATTCTTTAAAAACTGTAGATTTGCTTTTGTTTATAACAAAAGCAAGGGACTGGTTTTCTTTGAAAAGAAAGTAATGCTAGTAATGCTAGTTAATGTATGGTTCTGGTTACCCCTGAAAAGGAAAAATTCTTCCAAAGCCTGTGATCCTTTATAGCAGTAAAATTTGATCTCATCCCTTTGCCCTTCAGACAGCCTCGCATCACTCCTCTAATACATTAGTAACCTTCCCCACCCAGATCTCAGTGAAATGGCAGTAATTATCTGCCATCTAGAAACCCAGTACCCCACAGGAGGCTCGTGTCACCTCTGAGAGTGTGTCTGGGTGAGGAAGAAAAGCAGAATCATGTCTGACTGTTTGCCAAGAATGCAGAGGAAAGTGATACCACCAACAAGAGCTCAGTTTAGTGAGGCTGGAGGGCATGAAATGACTGAACAGTTTAGGTACCTTGCAATGAAGTCAAGGTCAAGCTGAAGGCAAGATCAGAATTAGTTCTTTTGCCTTGATGGGGTTTTGCTATTCTTTCAGTTCATAATATTTTTAAGAGAAATATATCAGCAGATGGAAATGCTGAGCCACAGAGCAAGGTCAGCTGCTACCTTGAAATATATACCTTGGACTATATAATCAATATTCTCTGTCTCTTATCTGATGTCTTCCTTTCTGACTAGCTGGAAAGACATTTGGGAAAAATCACATGCCTAAAAGTTAGGAATATCATCAAAAGAGTGCAGGTGAAAAAGATGATGTGAGACATGCAAATTGGTATGTACAGCATAGAAGTTCAACCTGTATAAGGCTGCCAAAAGCTGAAGTTTCATAATGGACATCTAATTAATATTTGTTGTTCTTAATGTTCCTAAAGTCTGTCTTGGTACTGGATGCTCATATTTCTCTGTCTAGCTTCATCTGATCTCTGTCTCTGATCACATCTCTAGTGAGACAGACTTTGATAGAAACCCACTAAGTTATTCCACCACATGAAAGTCTGTGTCTTGGTAATATACATTTTTAATTGGTCAGAGCTGTTGTTTATGCTGTACCAGACGGTTCCTTTACAGTCTCATGTTTATCATTTAATAGACTATCAGGAAGCAATTATTGGGTTGGTTTCACTTTGTCAGACTGGCTGCAGTATCCTTCTATTAAGGATTCAAGTAAGTGTTGAATTGTGTGTACTGCCTGGTTTGCAACTGGTGAAAGTACACACTAGTAGAACATCCAAAAGAGAATTATCTGTTTGCTCAGGGTACTGAGGAGCTTAATTCTTAGATGATTCCTTATTTCTTTTCATTTTATTCGTGAACATAAAAAAACTCGTTTACTTAAGCATTGTGGTGTGTCATTAATTTTATGTAGAGTCTGTAACTACTGTGCTGTTCTCATCTATAATTTAAATGAGGCTTTGCACTCAATCTAACTGAACAGAGGAGACAGGTACCATAATAGCTTGCAATAATTGACCTGGTGGAGCCATTTTGGAATCATTTGAGAGTAATATGCTTGACCCTGCAACCTTTCCTCCCACAGACTGTCTACTTTCAATCTTGCAGTTCCAGCAGAGGCTATTAGCATGGCATCATCTCTGATTCATGGGGATGTGAAGAATGAATGCATTATAAATGGAAGAAAACATTTTGGTCTTTCTGCCATAGTAGGATGTTGAAATTGAAAAGGATCAAAACACATTGTATGAATCTTGTAGCTGAGATGATGGTGGTGATCAACACAGGAACATAGACAGGATGGATGCCAATAGGTTTCCCAGTCACAAGCTGGAAAATTTAAATGTCTTGCCATTGAATTGGCCTGTCTGAGCATGAGCTTTTTCTGTGAGGGGAAATTCTGCTCTGACTAAAAGTATTTGAAAAGGATCAAAACACATTGTATGAATCTTGTAGCTGAGATGATGGTGGTGATCAACACAGGAACATAGACAGGATGGATGCCAATAGGTTTCCCAGTCACAAGCTGGAAAATTTAAATGTCTTGCCATTGAATTGGCCTGTCTGAGCATGAGCTTTTTCTGTGAGGGGAAATTCTGCTCTGACTGAAGAGTATTGTCCTTTCCTCTTCTTTATTCACTTGGAAGGTGCAGTTTCTGGTCAGACCACTGTTCTTATAGGAAGCCAAGATTGTGACTTGTTGCATTCCCTTTCCTCTTCAGCAAGAATTTTAGGAGCAGCAGAAGAAGCAGAGCTGGGCTCAGAGATGTGAGCAACCATGGGGTTTTGGTGGGTTACCTAAAGAACAGAGTATATTTGGTAACAGAATAAATGGCTTGGGCAGGAAAAAAGGAAGTAATGATTTGTTGCAGCCCTGCCACCCCAGTCAGAGCTGGGCTCTCCTGGCTCCCCTTGCTGTTCTCAGCTGTGGTGAAGAGATGCTGGGTGTTCCTGCTTGTGTGTGCACAGGCATTTGCTGAGGTTAAATGTGAGAAACAAGTCATGGACTTCCATGTGAAATTGCATGATATGAACAAAACGGGCAGAGCTTGTGAATGAAAGGATGAGATTTACCTCACTGCAACTGAAATAACAGAGTAAAATCACACTGGCCAGTCCTTCCCCACAGGCACCACCCACACCTGGCCTTGCTGTGTCCGCCATGTGCATTGCATGCGGATGGGGATGCTTGTGAATTCAAGAGCTCCCAAGAAGGAAATCCCTTAGGGTAGACCTCTCTCTGGCCTTGGGATTCCTCATACTGAGGGCTAAAGGAGTTGAAAAGGCAGCATCCCTCTTTTGTGACCAGGGCCAACAGTTCCCAGGAAGGGCAGCACCCGTGCAGCAGCTGGAAGCTTTATGGAACTAAAAATATATAGAAGATTGCTAAGGATTGCTGAGGCAGTCTGTGAGTCAGTCAGGGAAAAACAAGCTGGGCATGAGAAGCAGAATTGCTGTGGAAGCTCCAGACACTCCAGATGGTCAGAAGGGGTGTCAGGCCAGCCCCACAGATCCCACACCTGGGCTGGTGAGGCTTTCTGGGGGGTTGGTAGGGAAAATAAGATTCATTCCCAGTGGATACCAGGGTGCCAAAGGCTTTCTTGACTGAACTTAGTGACATCACGATTCTGCTGTTTTGAGGGGAGTGGGCAGAGAGGCTTTTGACCCCATCCTCTGATTAAGTGATGCTTCCTTAACATCATTTAAGTAGGAGGAATTAGCCCCCATACATAATATCTGAGACTTCAAACTCATTTCTCTTGTCAGAGTAAAAAAAATCCCTGATCCTGCAGGAAAGGTATCAGTGTTTCAGGCCTGTGGGGCACAGCAGGGCAGGTACTTCTCTGAGCACTCTTGTGCTTTTAAGTGGCTCCAATTATTTTTGAACGACTAAGTAGAGTGCTCATTAAGCATTTCCCTTAAATGAAAATAATGACCTACAAGGTCATGTTAATTAAGAAGCACAGTAAGTCAGTGAGAAGAGGTTCCGTTAGTACAAACAGTGGGCCCAATGCTGCATAACACCACACTCACAATGAGTCTGGGTTTGTGTCCATCTTTGTAATAGTAAGAATTTTTAGGACAGGATCATTGCACAAATAAAAAATGCTGCATATCAGTTCAATCTGACAGCAGCCACTGGCTCATTATGTGGCCATGAGCAGTATCTGCTTTTAGATCATACTGACCAGAGCACTCTGGCTTACTGTGACCAGGAGCAGTGCCAATTTACCCTATTGAGAAGAAAACTTGACATATTCCAAGACTTTTACTCGCTTTTCAGAGTTTGTCATTTGGACTGGTATGGTGCAGGATCATACTCAGTGATGAAATTTCACAGTTGAATCATCATATTTCAGCTACAAGTCCCACTAGCTGCAGGAGGCTCAGGCTGTCAGACACCCTGTGACTCCAATTAGAACAGCACAGCCCAGCCTGGGTTTGGATTTCTCCTCTGTGAGCAGCTTTAGATGTGCTGAGCCTCACGTGTTCTTGCCACACATTTACCAACCCTCAGCTCCTCTCTCTGACTGTGTCACCTCAGCCCCACCATGCTCCCATGGGAAACACCCCTGAATGCTGGATCTGGGACACACAATACCCCAGCACAGGGGAAGGCTGTACAAATGCTCTCCAGCCAGGGGTTCAGAGTCACACACAGCCCTGTGCTGCCCTGAGTCCTCCTGGGCAGTATTTTGGAGACCAGCCACAGCTGCCTCCCTTTCCCTTTGCACAGCATACCCCTCACAGGAGCAGCATTCTGTGTCCATGCACCCCCTTATCTAACAGCAGGAGCCCAGGAAAATCAGGATATTGTGGCATTCACATTCTCTGAAAAAATCCCTTCACCCAGGATTTCTCTCCTGGGAAGCTGAGAAGCCTCAGAGAAAAATGAAAACAATTCTTATCTCATTTGCTTCTCCTCTGTTTTGCTCATGTGGCATATGTTTGGAGATTGTTTACCCACAGGTGATTGTGTGATTGGATTCTGGTGTGAGTTGTTTTCGCTCTTTGGCCAATCAGTGCCAAGCTGTGTCGGGACTCTGGAAAGAGTCACGAGTTTTCATTATTATCTTTTTAGCATTTTAGTAGGTATCATTTCTGTATTCTATAATATAGTATAGTATTCTTTAATATAATATAGTATTATAAAGTAATAAATTAGCCTTCTGAGAACATGGAGTCAGATGGATCATTTCTGCCTCCATTGGGGCATTTCCCAGCAAATACAATAGGATATGGCACTTAGCATCCCAAATATTTGTACTTTGGAAAGATGAAGCATGCATGCTGTTACCAGGATGACAAAAACTTAGCATCAAGAGCCCTCTTACAGGGTGTATAGGATTGTTATAGCTGACAGACCCCTATGAACATTGAGGAAAATATGTATTTGGCTCCAAAACTGCAGAAAATTAGCTTTTTAATTTAGTTCTTACTTTGGAAAGAAGTTAAAAGGCTCATTTTGTAAATGCCTGCACACACCCATACACTCCACTAAAAAGGTACCAAAGCTTGGTGGAATACTCTTGCACATCCATGTGTAGTAAACACTGGCTTTGTTCTGATTATTAATAGCACTTTGTAACAGCAGAGGAGTGACACTGGGTTTAATGCATTTATATCCTAAAGTCTTTACTTTTTCCAGCCAAAAAAGGAGTTATTAATTAAAATCAACATGTTAAAAAAATAAAAATTAAAAAGCAGGTATTAAAGAGTCTTGCATTTGACTGAGCAAATTGAGTTACCTCATGAAATCCTAGATGTTGTGGTGGAATTTTGTCCCTCATATCCAAGTATTGTGGCTCTTACCATTGCTTTTAAGTCACACACATGGATGGGTATCTGCTTTTTTGTGTGCAGTAGTCAGGGGCATATCTCTTCTCATGTGAACTGTGACAGCTCTGTTGAAGCCAGCAGAGCTCAGGCAATGCACACCAGCAAAGATCTGCCCCTCACTATTCACCCCCATCTGCTGTGTGACTCAGTCACACCAGAACTGCCGAGCACCTGCCTGCCTGATGTTTTTTTAATGAGTTGAACTCCTCATGTTGGGTTTGTGTCTCTGCCAGGTTCCAGTTTAATCACATATAAGCTTCAGTGTGAAGTTTCACCTTGGGCTTTGAACTTGTAGGCACAGAACAAAAAATCCTGTTTCTAGTGGAACTTGCATAAGCAGTAATAATAATAAAAGCTAAGATACAAGGCAAGTATTTTAATTCATAGGTTATGACATTCAGCTTTTATGAACAGGAAGAGGAATTATCCTCAGTAGACAGGAAATAATGAGGTTGACCCATATTCCGTAATAGTGTATGAAAATTAACTAAAGATTTGTGTAGCTAAGATAATGAGCACTTAAAGTTATAGCCTGGCCTAATTGCATAAAAGTTTGTGGGAGAAGATGTGTGTGTACACTAATAGATTAGTGGCTGTCTCTGGAGTTTCTACTCAGCTCCTGTAAAGCAGTTCAGTATGTAATAAGTCAAATTTAAATGGCTTGCTTGTAAAATGTTTGGCTAAAAGTATCCTAAGATGCATGAGCCCTGCTTTCGCAAGAATGGGGTGTTCTTTTTTAACTTTCAGATTAGAGTCAATATGGGATGTGTGTTTTGCAGTTATTTAAGTAATAAAATGTACTTATTTATCAGGAAGTAAAACTGTCACTAAGGGAAAAAACCCCAAAACCTGGTTCTGACATCCTGGGACCATGAACATCAGCTTCTAGTATTTATGTTTCAAAAACATAAATACGAATATATATTGGGATTTGCGAATTTCTTGATTTGTCCTTATAGGAGAAATTATTTTAGTCTTTAACATTCTGTTTTTGGAAAAACATTGTAAAGGAAAAAATAAACAGGCACCCACAAAGTTCTTAGTGCAGGTGGTTTGTGAATTTTCTGGTTGTCATAACTACAGAATTTGATTGGGACTAATAATATTATTTTTGTTGTTTTGTTACACCATTTATCTGGGAATTTGAGTGATTTATGTATTTTACCAGTGATTAATAAAACATAATAGATTTTCAGTCTGGTTGAATACTGAAAGCTAAAGTATATTAGAACATCTCAGTGAGATGAAATGTTAATAAATAAACATTTTATAATAGAAAGTGAAAAGAATAATGCTAATCTATTGAAATGGTAGGAGGAATTTGGGGTGACAGTGATTTTCCCTTTGCCAAAGTAGGAATATCACTGAATAATGTGCATTCATGTTGTCATAAGAATACAAGTAGCCAACCTCCAGTGATTGAAATATTATATTTAAATTTCGTTTGAATAAAAAGATTCTGGAATGTAGTTTCTGTCACTTGCAAAGGACAGCCACCAGGAAGCAACTTCAATGTGATTATTTAAAAATTGCATACACAACAAATACTCAGCTACAGAACCCTTTAAACTCCATGTCCTGATTTGTCTAATTTACTCTGAAAATTAAAGGATGATTTCCAGTGCACTGTTGCTGCTAAAGACAGTCATTTGGGACAATCTGAGGACAGCATATCAAAGAAACTCAGGCCCACAATTCTGTCTTACATTTTATTTGCAGGGATGCATCTTGTCTCCCTGTCTGCTGCCTTTCTGTTTTTCCCATTTGCAGTGAGTGGCAGAGTGATACTGGTGAATATTCTTTTTGCAGCCTGGAAGGGACAGTCCATCAGCAAAAACTGATACAGACAATCCACAACATGCTGCCAAATCACAGCGTTAACAAAAGCACACACAATTTTCTTTGTGGCTATTTCTTGCAGTAGAAATCACAGCACTTGTACAGAAAACTGTGCAGGGTTTAGGTTATTGGTCTTGCTTTGCAGAATGCTATGAGCATAGGCACTCCTGTTGCTGATCAACACTAACAATGGCAGGTGCTTCAGAGAAAAGCACAGGAAGCCCAGGAGTGGCAATTAAAGTTTAATTTGAATTAGAGGAAGTTTCCTCTTAACCTTCCTGAGCTTGTGATAGGACCTCAATCTGAAGGATATTTTTCCTTCAGTTATTAACCAAAATATTCATTATATTTACAAATTGCTAAACCTGTTTTAAATCCTGTTAAGTCTTGGTGATATTCTGTGGTGCTGAGTTAATCAGGTCTTCCAGAAAAAAAATCTATTTCCCTTACTTAAATTCACTGGCTTTAGATTTTCTATTTAAATGTGCAGAAAATAACCATGTTCAATTTATTTTCTGTGTATCCATCTCTGAACAAAAAAAAACCCATTTAAAACAGTTCTGATCTTTTTAACCTGCCTTTGTGTAGAATTAATTTGCCTCTACCCTTTTATTTAATAATAATTAAATTTCCTAGTATGAGAATCAATGGCCTTGTCTACATCTGGCCTGCATTACTACCCTGGACTGCAGGCACACTTTCAAGTTATTTCTACACCCATTGCATTGTGTAGGAAGAAATGTTTGCCCATTTTATCTCCCTCAACACACAGAAGTTGGAAGAAGCGACTGTGAAAGCTCTTTCTCTCCTCTACCTGCCAGCTGGGTTTGCAGTGGCTCATTGATGGGCTTGGGTGTTCCAGGGCCAGGAGCCCAAGGCTGGCTCCAGTCCAGCTTCTCAGGATATTTCTAGAAGTATTTCCAATGCTTATAAGAGGCAGTGGTGCTGGCTGGGAGCAGGCAGCTGCAGCAGTGGTGTTTCCTCAGGGTAAGTGCCCTTCCAGAGCTGATGAGCTGCTGAGGGGCAGGCAGTGGGTCCCAGAGAGCTTTTTCCCAGCTGGCATGGAGGAGTGGATGCCGTGGTGCTGGGCTCCCAGTTTCATGTGTGCCCAGAACAGAGGCAGAGTGATGGTACAGAAGGGGGGAGGCTTTGCTGTGTCTGATCTTCCCAGGACAGACAGTGTGCAGTGCAGCCCACCCAGACTGGCTTGGATTGCAGGGGAATGGCTGGAGGCTCCTGAGCAGCTGGAGACCTCCTGAACCTGCTTTTAAGTTTTGTTCCTAAGGGTTACAACATCAGCTGAAAAACACAAGATGTATCTAAATGTCCCACTTAGAGCAGTAACACCTGAGCTGCCTCAGAGCAGTCATTTAGAGCATTTCTGAAGGCAAGGAAATGTCTGGCTGGTGAATTCAGTCTCAGACCTTGCCTGGAGCGTGCTCTTACACTACATTGTAAGTACAAGTGGCGTGGGTTTGAGAATATTACATTTTGCTTAAGCCAGATTTCCTAGTAACTTTTGTTACAGAAAAGTTCTATGAAGCTTTCATTGAAATTCTGATCAACCTCCAAAACCAAGTAAATGTGCCAATGACCACAAGTTCTCCTGCATTTTGGGTAGCTCTTTTCCATGTGCCTAGATAAGGTGGCAAGAAAAAACTTTTGTTGTCCAAAGCATTTGGTATTTTGATTTTTTTCATAGTGATTTCCTAACCTCTGCAAAAATATAAACTGAAACTCGTTCTCCAGCTTTCTAAAACCAAATTAACCACAAATATTACTGCCACAGCTCAAGGGAAACTGTCTCATTAATGCCGTGGAAACTGTTATAACAACTGTATACATTCCACCTTTCCAGCTGAGAAGTAAATACAATAGCAAGAAGACAATTTTATCAGCTAACTGTACTGTGAAATCACTATTTCAGCCTATACTTTTCTTCAGTAGCAGAAGAGCACTTGGAATAGTATTAAGAATTAAAATAATTGGTAGCTGGAGCTACTTATACAGTAAAGGTGCTAACTACACTAATATTGATGAATGCTTGCTGCTATGTAACTGCTAAGCATATTGCTGAATGAGATTAATTAACAGTAGTCCTACTCACAGCTCAGATCACCTTTTGTGGATATCAGAGAATAGAATCAGTAAAACCTTGTTATTTAGCTGTTGGGTTTACTATCAGATGGAATCTCTATAGAGTTATAATCCACAATCTGCTTTTTGATTTTATTTATCTTATTCAACTACTCTTTATCTCTTCAACCACTCTTTAGTAGTGTGGTAGTTAAAATTGGTTTAAATCTGTTTAAACCTCAATTGTCAGCTTTAATATACACATATAAGGGATTAAGTTGTCCAGTTTCCTTTTCTGTCACTGTGCATAGGAATATACAGCTATTTTGGTTTTGTGACTCCATATTCTGGTCCCTTCAGAGACCCTTCAGGTCTCCTAGGTACCTTGAAAAAAGACTTGTGTCCTTGCTCAGACTAATGTTATTTGCATTTTGCTGTATTTTTATTAATTAATTTGCAGCATTATCCTTATACCACCAAGTAATCAAAACGAGAAATTAAAATGTTAATGTCACTCTGCATTCCATTTGAGCTTTGAGGAAAACTAGGATTTTTATAAGTAGGTTGGTTTTTCTGTGATCATATCAGTGTGAAATGTATATTGAAATAAACCTCAGGTATGAAAAAATTGCCATGTGGTAATTGTCTTCCTGAATCCTATTATACGTGTGGAGACAGAACAAAACTTTGGCCTAGATAATATATTTCAATATATGAACACACACAAAGAAAAAGAGACAGTTAAATAATGCTGCTAAGATGATAGAAGCATAATCCTGAAAATCCAAGCACATTAAATTTCAGGGTTTTTGTGTGATTTCAGTTTGGGTTTTTTGTTCATATAGACTGTGGTATTGTCTTTTTTCTCGTGTGAGTATGAGTATCTTTCACTTAGGCTCTTTCTTCCTTGAGTACAAAGGACAGAACTCTGTGTACTCTGGCATGGGTCAGAGCTCTGTAGAAGAGACTAGTGCCTGTGGGATGTTTTTGCTTCTTTTGCAAAGTATTTGATGCAGGGAATTGCAGGAAGAAGTGGCCAAGTGGGGCAGTTTGAGCCTTGGTTTAACTTGCTCTTGCTGAATCTAGCTCTGAAGACCTGCATTCTTACACTGCATGTAATGTGATGTTCAGTTTTTCAGTGGTGGGTTTAAAACTCTGGAACTCATCTTAAATTTTCAGTTTTAATTATAAAATTTTAGTATTAATTTACACATATTTTATTGAGTTTTTTTTTAAGTTGGGGGAGGGGGATAACACTGAAATATTTCTGTTCATGTGGTTTATCTGCAACTTTTCAAAGGGCAGCTTCAATAACAGACCTTTCATGTGAGAAAACAGCAGGGTGGATGGGTTGTGCCTATAGACTGCTCTGTAAGGTCTGTAGGGTCTTCTGCTAGCAGGGGGCTGGATAGCCTGCAGCACAGCAGTGCTCCCAGAGGCCAAGGAATGGTGAAATTCAAGTATCTTGGATTACATGATCTTGGAAAGAACAAGTACTTACAAAGCCTGATATTGTCCCTCTGTTATCTCATGCAGATATGTTTGTAGTAGTTGTGATAAGAAGGTGCACATTTCTATCTCATCAGCTGGCACATTTATGCATGCTCAGAAAGGACAGGATCTACAGAAATTTTACCTGACCAGGTTTTGAAACATTTAGTGATTTTTTTTTGAGTCTAAAAAAGGCCCTGCTTGATGTAAAAACATTCTCTTTAAGTGCTGTTCCCAAGCAGAAACTTTTTTATAGCATTTCAAAATCAAGATCTACTGATTTCTTTTATCATTGTCCCAAATACATTTTTATGAGCCTTTTCTAGGAAATAGCTGGACCACTTTCATTTCAATTTTCTACCAGAAGTTCAAAGCAAGTGGAAGGAGGGTTTTGAGGGGAGTTTTCCAGCAGCCTGGTGACAGTCATTGTGGCCAGAACTGCCCACAACATAAGGGTCCTGCTCTGAAGCCACCAGGGAGCAGCTCCATGAACAGCTCATCCTCCAGGCTGATGTCCTCCCCAGGATTGTTCTCCTGTTTTCCTGCAACATAGCCAGGAGAACCACCTGGGTTCTGGGCATACATTTTAATAATCACAATTGCTACAGGATCACAGGCTAGTTGCTTTAAAATACAGTTGCCTCCTGTGTGAGTGTGGCTGTGGCGTTGGTAAAATGGGCATATTTCTTTGTCTGACAACTTTTCTGGACAGTTTCTCCTTTCCTTTGCTTGGTCAGAGAGTGATGTCATGGTACTTGGTAAGATCTGAGATTCACCAGACCTGGCTGTAAGCAGGAGGTACAATCTCTGCTTTCACTCGTGATCATTCATACTTGTCTGACCTCCACTCCAGAATATCAGAATATCATGGGCTGAAACTCCCATTTTATAACTGTGATTTTCTGCATTGCAGTTTCTCTTTCTTTCTTTTTTTTTTTTTCTTCAAGACCAATTATTTCTCCTTGTTCTCTAGATCCTAAATTGAAGTGAGTCACACTAAAGGCTTTAAGTGTACTTGAGGAAATCCAGCTGAATTTAGTTTAAAGAGACAAATCAGGTAGATTTCTGTCTTCTGAGAAACTGAATTATAGAGATGTTACCATCAGATTCCCTGGCAGGATTTTATTTCTTTTGTTGGCTTTTTCTATTTTCGTTTATCAAAGAAGTTTAAAACTATTGAGTTCAAACTCTTTAAATCAGATTGTTTTCTAGTGTGGTTTCTCATAAAAAAAATAAAAGACTGCAAAAAGTGCTGTTTCTAGCTGAGGTTATTTAAGGTTTCAAAGATGATAATGCAATGTTGCACCTTTAATATATTCTTCAGTGAGATAGTGCAGACTCAGTCGCTGCCTTACATAGATTTTTTTTTCCTTTTCATCTGGCTTTCCATTTGTTTTAGAGCCATTCTCTGCTAGTTTGTTATTTCCACAAGAGGGAAAACTATGTCAGTGTTAAAAAGATAATACTGTGGAAACATCCACTGAATTATGAAATCATGTTTCACGTGTCTAAATGCTCCAGAGTGAGCCCTCCAAAGCAGTGTGTGCCTGCAGATGTACAAAACTGGATGTGTGTATATTTGGGTGCCTGCTCTGCTCAGACCCCAGTCTGGCATCTCCTCAGTCTGCTCCTGGAGCTGTGTAGCAGCATTAGTGGGGCACTGAGCCCAGCTAAATTTGCCATCATTTGGGTCTGAAAGTGTTGGGGTTTTCTTCCATATTTTACATACTACACTAACAATCCAAGTGCCTGCACAGTTTCCAAAGCCCTTTGAGAGATGAATTTATTATAATACTGTTGTCATCGTTTCCTTGGTCACCTGCCATTCTCCAAAATCTCTGCTGTTTGTTGACTGGTGCTTTATTACATCATTTTGATGCTGAAAAGAAATGAAATACCATATTTGTACTATGATTTCAAACATCCACCACAACTGCTGGTTTGAAACATTCTGTGAGGCTGTGTACTTAAGATGCCTGTGAGCCAGGAATAGAACATTTCAGCAGTTAAGAGTTACAGATGAGCTAAAAAAAATTGTCACAAAGGCATTGCTGTCTCTTCCATCATTCAGTGTTTTCAGATGTTGATGTGCAAGAGGTTATTAAACATGCTGGTCAACCTTGCTCAAATTTACAGTTTTTATATCCAGCACACATGCAATGTTTTTTACTTCCACAAAGCACTCCAGTCTAGCATCAGTACATCTGTAATAGCATCCGTAAAGGATTTATGCTAGTCAGTATTTCTCCAAATTATAAAAATTGAATCACATTATATTTTACAGGGATTTTAGAAAGTAACAATGGTCATAATAGTCTGGGAAAAGGGTGAAGAAGGAAATTTGAACGTGTATAAATCTTGATTGAAACACTTCCACAGTAAAGATTTTGCGTACCATTTTTTTCAAATTAGGAGTATGAACTTATAGATCAGAATTTGTCTTTTTAAAGCATCTGTTCTAAATATTGAAATTTTTCAGCTATTTTAGCATCAGAATCAACACAATATATCACTCTTTGAAAGGTCTATTATAAAGAATATAATTGTGGTCCCTTCACCATTTGCTTCTAATGTTCATTTGGACAAACAGATTCTAGTGTAACAAATTCAAATAATATACAGTAACTAGGGCTGAGAAATTATTATCATGTAGTCACCAAATATCTAATGACATTAAAGAAAATAACTGAACACCTAATTTAGAAGTTGCATTTTGCTGCTTGCATAATGGCTATAAGCAGTTTATAATTTTTCATGTAACTAGTCATGCAAAATAATACTTTTAAAAATATTGTGATGCAGCACTTAGAAAAATTCAGATGTCAATTTTAAAATTTTGACATAGCACAAAAATTTGCCCAATTTTCAAATTTTTTACTGATATAATTTCTACTCTGTGATCAGGAAGAACAGTTTTCAAGAACAGTGCAGTGATCACTAAATTTTCACAATTACCTTTCTTCATATACTCTAACTCATCCTTATCATTCATAAAGGTGTTTGTGACTGCTAGCTCCTACAGTGAGAAAAGTAACAAAAAAGAGGATGAGAGCATAGAAATGGCACATATTTATGTGTCTGCCTGTTCCAGTCCTCAATACTGTAGTGTGAGACACTACACGTAAAATGGGTGTTTTGTTAATCATGTCCATCATGATTATCATTAAAGTCTTGTTGTGGGCAGAGGTTTGCCAGTTACAGGTTTATGCACCAGACCTTCATAGGCATTGCTTTGTTAATCTGTCCTGTGATTAATCCCTTCCATTTTGTGCACAGCCAACCAGTAAAAAATACAGAGTATGGGTAATTTTTTAACCTAGTGAGAAGGATGCGCCCTTACAGGAAAATATGTGAACTCCTGGTTCTAGTCTGTTAAGCAAATAATCACAAGAATTGAAAAAGCAAAAGCAAATGAAAACGGTTACTTTTAGACTGAGAACAATGGTAAGGCTGTACTTCTGGGAAATGGTGAATTTCCTTCAAATCTTCTCTGAACATAGAGGCCATATCTTGATGGCAAGTAATTGCACACTGTGTTTAAATTAAACAAGTATGACTCTTATGAATAATAGAAAAAAATATCAGCAGCCAAATCTATCCCAACTCTTATTCCCTGTTTCTGAATAGTTATGGGTCTGTAAGTAAATTTACTTATCATCCAACTCCATTCAGAATAAATATTTTAAACATTAATCTTTATCACATTTTGGTCTCTAGTTATGGATTTTGTGTTCTTGTAGCATCACTCCAACTTTCAGTGACTAAATTAATTCTGTGTTAATTTCTCAATTTACTATACTCTTGCCCATGTTATTAATTGTAATTAGCATTATCTGATCCATAATCCATGTTTGGCAGAAACTCAAGGCTCTCAGAAGCTAATCCCAAAACATATTGTGAAATCAAAAATCTGGGAAATAGCATGAGTGGAAAAAATTGGACTTAGAAGCATGTGAAATCCAGCTGAGAGTCTTTTGCAAAATTATATTTTACAAAGCTGTCTTCTGAGAATGAAGGTGGCTCTTTAAATCATGCTGAGAGTAGTGTAGTGTAGAGGTTCACAGAGAATCAGCAGTCCTGGACTCTGTCCCATGCACTGCCAGGGATTTAATGTGTGACTGAGAAATTGCATCTTTGTGTGTGTGTGTTTCAGCATCCCCATCTGCAAAAATGAGCATATTATCATTTGCTTAATTTATTTGATATTTTAAAACATTGGTATATTGTGAAGAAAAGACATTATAAAGCTAATGCTTTTCCTTTGAAATAAAATTTTCCATATTTTCCTTTGAGTATTTCTACCCCCCTGCATGAGCAAAACATGTTATTAAAGGGCATTATTAAAGATAATTTCCTTAGGAGCAAATGACTTGACATTGTGCCTTTGAAAGTATCCCTATTTCTGCAGCCCAGAAGTTCTTATGACAACCATTGCTTCTGTAGGCAAAACAACCATGCATCTAGGAAACTAAGCAGACAATACATACAATTTTGCTAGCTCTAAATGTCACGAGTTCACTTCTGATTGATTTCAGTGCAAGCAAATCTCCTTTCTATTGACTTTAATGTGTGCTGGCCCAGGTCTAAGGGATTCAGTACAAGCTGTAGCTACCAATCTCAAAGCAACTTTAACTCTGCCACCAGTAATAACAGCTCCACATTCAGAAGCAGGTGCTATTATTTTGTCAGATTTAATCAGCTAATCTCTTGGTTTAAATATCATGAATCAAAAGCACTGTTTAAACTCTCATATCTAAATGCTTCTTAACATAATGTTATTGTACTTTGTGGATATTTTGGAGTAGGGTGTAAGCATATATCAGTAGTCTTGTGAGAAAAGAAAGCTGAGCACAGAAACCAGATTTGACATTTCATATGGTAAAGATTCTGCTAAGCTGTTGAAGAATTAGTTATTCAGCTACATATTGGGAAAGCAAGTATTGCTTTGAACAAGTAATTTAAAGAACAAACATAAAATACCTCAGTAGTGAGGATGATGCTGCTGAGAATCATGATTTACCTGAAGTCAGCACATGAACTCTTGAATAAAAGGATCCTTGCAATTCAATAAATGCTGAGTTGTAACTGGAGGAAAATTCAGGCTTAATCAAATAGAAACATATCTGCATATCCTGGAAATCTCAGAAAAGCAAAAATGCTCAACAGTATGGCTCAGAAGCTGAAATGCCATCTATCCCATTTTATCAATTTCTCCATCTGCTTCCATCTCAGCCTGCTAAGAATATAGAATTCTTTTCTAATTTGCTGTTTATCATAAATTTTAAAAATTCATTATATATCACAGATGCAACCTTTTTCAACAGCCCTGCATGTCTTTATTGTGTTTGCTTAGAAGTTTTACAGAAAAATAACTTTCAGTTACTCTGAAAACACTGTTTTGCCACTGCTTGACCTGTTGCTGCTATAACTTTATGATTACTAATATGTACTGTCACATAGTATAAAAGAGAGCCTTTTTTTTGAGGTTACCAAACAAATGGGTATTAGCTGATGTCAGCCCAGAATAACTTATTATCTAAGAAAACTCTTGACAACTCCAGTGCATGGAAGAAATTAAGGATCAGCTTTCCAAACACGTTGAGGGGATGCCTGACTAGCTTTTAAAGGTCTTATTCTGCATGAGATAAATTTAGATTTCTTGCAGCTCTGTGCTGCCAAGTCTATAGCTAGACAGTTTCTGGGACCTAAGTTGTGTATATGTGGCTGCAGTGAGGGCTTGCACTCTACAAACTGAGGACAACATTTAGTCCCTTTTGTTCAATGGAAATCCTGCAAGTACACCTCAGTTCACAGTGAGGAAGAAACTGAAGGCTTGGTTGGACCTGAGAAGAGAACTCAGATGAGAAAATTTAAATCAGCCATTTTACTTTTCTGAATTTTACACCTTTACACTTAATTGGGGAGGAGTGGGAGGTTGTTTGTTTACATTCTGCTCTTTTCTTAAGCATCAGAACAGCTGTGTTTAATGAGCTTGAACTGAAATAAGTCAATAAATGTCAAAAAAAGGTTGCCTGTGTGATTAGAGAGAAGTTACTTGGATATGTAAATATGATTAAAAGTCCTACAGCTTAGATTGGAATGTGATAGCATGTACTATTAAGGATTAAGGGAATACTTTTGTGAAACAGGAAAGCAAATTTCTTTAATATTCAATGAACTTCAATGAAAAGGCTTTAGATTTAAAAGATCTAGGCAGTAAAAGCAAACACCTAAGCATTTTCAGAAGGTGTGTGCCTGCTGAGTAGGCTCTGTATATGGACATAAGCAGGAATAAATACAGAGGCTAAATTGATTTCACCCATTATGTACTATTGTACATTTCACTTTTCTTGTACACTTGCATTGTCTTTCTTGTGCCTGTTTCTATGTAGTTATTTAAGCTATTTTTTTTATACTTTGGGCAAATAATTATCCAGTTATCTAGGCTACCTCAGATCTTGTAGATGCTGCCAGTGTCTTCTGCCCTGAGAGAGAGGATCACAGATTGCTTGATGTTGAGAGGGACCCCTGAACTCCCCTAACTCATGGTCACTGCAGCCAAGGCTGGCTTTGACCTTCCCATCCCCAACCAGTGAGTATGACATCCAGCAGATCACTTCTCCTCTTTGTCTTCACTTGGATGAAAAAGCTCCTGCTGCACTCCAGGAGCCTCTGCTGTGTTGTCCCTTCAGCAGATTGAAGTACCTTCAGTCTTTACCTGTCCCTTTGGGCTGGTTGACCAGGGTGACCAGGGCCTCCAAATGTGGGGCTGCTTCTCTCTTTCTGTAGAGAGTTTAATCTGGTTCTTCTCCTGAGGGTCTAATCCACTTGTCCTTCCTGGCCAGGCAGCCTGTAGAAAACACAGACCAACCCTTACCTCTCTTTGATCTTCATCCACAAGCTGTCAGTTGGCTCCTCATCCATCCCCAGGCAGAGTTCCATGCATTCCAGCTGTTCTATCACATAAAGGGCAACTTTCCCTTCTTGTCTTCCCAGCCTGTGCTTCCTAAGGGGTCTGCAAGAAGTCCTCCTTCCCCACCTAGAATATTGGTTTTTGTCAGGCCAGTCAGGTTTTGCACTCTGGATCAGTTCACAGACCTTCAGATGCTCTAAGATCATTATTATGGGGGAAGGATTCCATATAAATGACTAATGTATTATTAGACTTGTGTCTGCTTCAAAAAAAGTAGTGGCAATGACACCTTGCTGGGCTGAGAAGCCCACCTACACCATCATCAAGAACCAGCAGTCCTGAGAAAAGCCACTTTTTGACATATTTTATATAAGTCATAGCACTTCTTAAAGATTTCTGATTCATTTTGAAGGCTAATTCAGGGTGAATCAGCACAAATTATTAGCAGCAACTTGCAGAAATACTTATTAAGGAGGGAACACATTTGTGAGAAGATAGATACACAAAAATGGAACTGAGGATCTGGAAAAAGTATCTCTGAACAGTGACTGGTTGGAAGCTGTAGAGAGAAAAGAAGGCGTGGAAGAAGCAACAAAAGGAGTAGCTTGTATGCAGAGAAACTGTCACTCCTGGAGACAAGTTGTCCACATTGCATGTCACCAATTATCCTTTATATCACAGAATGGTTTGTGTTGGAAGGGACCTTCAAAGATCATCTGGTCCAATCCCCCTGCCATGCATGGGGACATCTTTCACCAGACCAGGTTGCTCAAAGCCTTCCTCATTTCTCCTGAAGATTGTAATTCCATTGGAGTTTTTAATGTGATTATTAGCTCATAGGTAATTATTCTTTCTTCTGAAGATAAAAAGGAAACTGAAGAATCCAGTAATCTATATACTTGGAAAGCACAGCCTTGAACACAGGGATTTTCCATCCTTTTCATATTTCCAGCTCCATTCCTGTGTGTACATGCAGTGTTCAGAACTCAGCTGAAGGTGAACCGGGTGAAAGATACCCTCAACCCAGAACAATACCCACACATAGCAATAACCACAAAAAAGCAAAGCACAGCCTACCTTAACCCTAAACTTCTTTCAAGGGGAAGTACATTTTGATGGGAAAAAGGGAGTTGAGATGAGAAAATCTAGACTTGTATTAAAACACAAAACTAGACAAGTCACACATTTCAAGTTTAAAAAAAATTGACAGAGCAGCACATATAATACTATGATTTGATGTTATGAGGACCACTAATGTGTGGGCTGAGATTTTTTTGATATAACAGATATAAGAAGCTTACATATTCTTAAGCTATTCAAGCCATAGTTCCTTGAAGATTTAATTGTAAGAAAAAAATAAATGTGAAGCTACTGGTCAAAGATTACCTTGAGATCTCTAATGATAGTTGAGAGGAAGTACTGAAAGAACCTGTAACAATATTAATAACGGGAAAAGTGGAAAAAAAAGAATAGGAATGTTGAAGGAAAAAAGGGGGCTAAATTGGTTTATTTAATTTAAAACTGTTACCTTATCCATCTTTTAATTCTTTAGTAGATTTTTTTAGGGTACATTTATCTTTGCTGCCTTTTTATATGACAGTGATGGGGTGTTGGTGTACTATCATTTGCTTCTATACTGGAACATATGGCAACACTGTCTGGTTTTGATATCTTCATCTTTTTTGTCTTGCATCAACTGAATACAAATGGAGTTAGAAGGTATTTTCTTTGGCAAATATGAAAAATAATCTGTGGATGGTGTGAGTCTATATTTGGAATGGACATCAGAAAAGAGACTGTCCTTACTGAAAATTGCACTTTGACGTTTTCAAAATCTGCTTATGCACATTTGTTTTATTTCTTTTCATTTAATTAGCTTATATCACTTCAAAAAGGAATGTGGAATGCTAGAAGTAGAACCATTAGCAGAAATTCCAATTTTCTGGCCTCTAGATAACACAAAGGTTATCCAAAATAGCTATTAAGATGGGAAAAAAAAGAAGAAGCAAAAACTGATTTAGGGAAAACATTAAGGACCTTTGTGTGCTATCCTGAAGAGATTGAGATATTATTCTGGAAGAGAAGAAGAGAATTATGCAGTTGGTTCTTCTCTCTTTTCTTTCTTTCAAACATTTTCATCTATTTAATAAGGTTTGCATTAGACATGAGTTTAAATCAAAGACTGCAGACATACACTTTTAGATGGATTAAAAATTGAATTTTGTATTCATATTTGGCATCTAAAGATGCATATTGCAGTAACTGAATGAATTTCCCTTTCTTTAATCCAGTACTTTGTTCTCACAGATCAAGTACTCACGTCCTTGGCTTTGGTTTTTATTCTATTTTTCCTTTTACTGTCACAGTCTTTAATTGTCCTTAGTATCAGAAATGTTTAGCAATTTATCAAAATTAAAAACATAAGTGGCCTACGTATGAGGCAATAACAGTAGTTTCCCTTGAGGAGTGATCTCCCTCTGACCATTAGATTAGGTAATACAACAGAAAAAAAACCCCTCCATAAATAGTTTCTGGTTTTTCAGATAAGACATGGGTAACGGACAGTTACCAGGGGTTAAACTCTGCTGCTTCCCATCAAGCAATGACTCTAGTGCAGGTTTTTTGGGAGAGGAGCCCGCTGTGCTGCAGGGGACAGTCTGGTTCCCACCAGGGCTGAGAAGCAGCTGAGTGCAAGGACCACCCAGGGCTGGGCAGCTACTGCCAGTGGGTGATGCAAATTCATGTGTCCATGCACAGAAATGTTCCTACTGCAGCAGCTTCCACATTATGTGTCTCTATTTCCTCAGTCCTTTTGCCCTGCTAAATATCCCTTCCTTCTGATTGCTATAAAATTACCCAGATTATCTCAGGTTTGCACAGTGTCATGAAAGAAAGGTTTTGGCTTATTTGGGTATTCTTGAATTGTAGAAGAATTTTAAAGTATCTGTATCAAAGTTTTCTGCTCTGCATCACAGTTTGAGTCCTTTATTGAGAGCTCCTCCTCATGAGAGACAAGTGTGATTACACAAAATAACATAGTCATCAATAGACCCACAGAAAATTTCCAGTCCTTTAAAGGTTTTTTAATGTTTATTCTTGTAATAAAAAGAAATAAACGTATTGCTATTAGCAGTTAGGAGAAAGATCCCAAAAGGCTTTGAGAAAACTTTCATAAGAGAGCAATGTAGAATCAGGAGCAGGGTTGACTATAATCTCCCATCAGTCAAGGATAATTGGATCTCTGAAATGGTTTAATTGTTGTCTGGTTGCAGTGAATTATTTTTGCTACAGCAAAGAAGGTGCTGCTGCCTGCCATTTTTAGGGCAAAACAGCCTCCAGACTTCCAATTTTGCTGTGTGAACACACTGAATTGAGAACTGATGATTTCTGGGACCTTGATACTAATCCAGTATTTTTCATTACTTTCATCGGCTATTTCAGTATTTTGTCACCAAGTGTGCAGGGGAATGCCTGTGGTTGATTGCTATGAATTGCTGCTGTCTCTGTTCACTTTGTTAAATTATTTCAGAACTTTGGAAGTGTCCTGACAGCAGAAGCCTGACCTGCAAATCAAAGAGTAGGCAGAGTTTAGCTCAGAGACACTGACACCAGTTGCTTTTATCTGCCCGGTTGTGTAGGGACATGAAAATGACCTTGATGTTTGTAGTGTTGCAGTTGCTCAGGAGACCTCCAGTTCTGCAGGTAATTAGATATCACCATACCTAACACAAGAGTGCAGGATACTGGAAATCTGAGAAAACAATGTGTATTGGGCTCTCATGGCAAGGCTTTGGTGGCAGATGGCTTCCCCCCTGTCCAGTGGCTAAAAAATGGAGCCACTGCTGGCCAAGGTCAAGACAATCAGTGACCGTGGCATCATCTCTGGGATAGCATAGCTAAGAAGCACAGTGGGAAAGGAAAAAAAGCAACAGCTACATCGTCCAGAGAGAGGAGTGAAACAGCCCTGTGAGAGAAACAACTCCCCAGACATCCAGGTCAGTGCAGAAGGAGGAGCAGGAGGTGCTCCAGGCTCCAGAGCAGATTCCCCTGCAGCCCCTGGTGAGGCAGCTGTGCCTCTGCAGCCCAGGGAGGTCCATGGGGAGAAGACATCTACCTGGAATCCCTGGAGGACTCCATGCTGGAACAGGGGAAGACCTTTATTATATTTTTTCTGCCCTGTCCAGCAGAGGAGGAGATTGAGAGGGTGGCTTTTGCAGGTACCTGCCATTCAGTCAGGGTCATCCCACCATATAACAATTAAGTGTTGCAAACATCAGACTCTTTGGGACAATGTAAATCTAACAGGCCTGATACAGCCCATATTTATCCTGTTTACAGTTGTAGTCCTAAAAAAACTGAGTGGCATTAATTACCTTTATTATAAGAAGACAAGGAAATGCAAATATTCTCAGGAGGACCTTAGACTGACATCTAAATGAGTTTTAGTTTTATTAAATCCTTGGGATGTTAAGCACTCACTGGTGAGTTATATATTTTTATCACTGGGGCCTTCGTGTTTAAAGGCACAATCAGCACATGATTTTAAAATCATATTGTACAGCCCCCCTTTTTTTTACACTTTGTACAGATATGCAGTCTCAGCTTCTGCAAACTCAGAATTTGTAAACATAAACATTCTCCCTTCTTTAGGCTATGTGGTACAAACTGTAGGAACAGTTGTTCTTATTTTAACTTGCAGGAGACACCATTGTCTTCTGTCACTTTTAGGTGACCAAAGGTTATCCTGCTTATTACCGACTCAAGCAATTTCAAAAATAAAAGAGGAAAAGAAGTAGAAACAAAAACAAACAAACAAACCCCAAAAACCAAAAACAAACAAAAAAGGAAAGGAAAACTGGAGGAAATAGTACTGGCAAATGAGAAGAGATTGACAATTCAAGGAGAGACATAATATATGAAGGGAAATGAGCACTTCAGGGCCAGTCCAAGCAAGACTTTCCCAGCTATCATGCCATGTCTTCCTCCCCTCACAGGCCCAGCATTGCTTTCTCTCAATATTTCCACCAGTCTTCCTGTCCCTTAGTCCTTTCTCATCATCTAGTCATTTTAAAATGCTGGAAGGAAAAAAGAGATTAAAGACAAAAATGAGACAGTTGTGAATCAGCACCATGTTCCTTCCTTCCGCTTAAACTCCTTTACTGTTAAACAGTGCAGACTTTCCTGCAGCACCAGCTGCCTTGTGTAATTAGCACTGCAACTGAAAAGTGGAAAGCTAATACATTTTTATCATTTCACTGTGTACTAAAAGGCTGGCAGAGCCTGCCATTGCCACAGGTGTTAGAAGTGTTCCAACCCAAGCAGTTTACAAACATGGCACTTGCACAGCTATTTTTGTCACTGGAGCAGAGACAAATGTGCACCTAAAATGCATGTAGCATTCAGTTCCCTGCATTTTTAAGGCTTCTGATAAAGGATTGGAGGCTTATTTTTTTTCCATGGTACAGAAATCATCTTTTCTGTGAGCACAGAGCAGTGAACCAGATGTTAACCAAGCCTGTGAAATGCAAGCACCTAAATGCAGTTTGAAGAAGAAAGTAATCACTAGTTTAAATCCACAAGTCTTCACTTGTAGCTCAGCCCAAAAGGCAAACTTAGGAACTGAGCACACATATTCAGTAGGTATATAACATTTTGCTCAAAATAATTAAAGGTTGCTAAGGAAAAACATAACTAGCTCTTGGAAAGTGTACACAGCGGATATATCATAAATTATAAAGAAACTTAATTTTTTCCCATTCTCCTGCATCTGAAAGCTATTGCTGATAATTTCACCATTACTTTATGTATCAGTACAGTGCCTATCAAGAGAGGTGTAAAATCCCTTCCAACTCTGCTTGCCTTTAAGACAATAGTCTCTACACCTGTCCAATATAGAAGACTCAATAAATTTTCATCCTCTGAGTTCTGGCTGCAGATGGTCAGTACAATTTATTAAGTTTTATGAAGACTGCAAATGACTGAAAAGAAACATAATCAGCCACAAAAAGTTGATCTGTCCTGTACTTATTTGCTCTTCCCTGCTTATTATACAGCTATTCATACTTACACACAATGACAACAGAATCAATCTTATCATTTCTTCTGCTTGCAATTTCTGCAGTTTTTTTGTCTGATGTACTCAGACTCTTTTCTAGTGCTTTAGGGACAGCCTTGGTTGAACAGCAGTTTTTATAGTATCTTTTGGGCCTTCATACCTGTATTTTTGTAAATAACTGAGGCTGTAGTCAGTAAGGTCGTGCTGCTGCCTTTCTTACTGGGCTTTCTGAATGTGTTGACATTGAGGGGACCCAGCCTAATCACTCTGGTTTTTTCTCCTGGGCCATAGGGAGAAACATCTAAAAATTTCAATCAAGTGTCCTCTAGGTCAGTCTGTAAAAGATATGTCTTTGTATGCCTTTATTTGATTACTTCTAAGCTGGTTTACAGAAGAATTAGAAAGGCAAAAAATAGTTAGGCAAAGCTAGGCTGACGTGAAATACTGCCGTGGGAGATCTGTTCAATGTTTGTGTTTTGTGTTCCTATATTCTGTAGTAACTGCGTGGCAGACCATACAGCTTTTGGGATAGTTGTAGCAGAAGCAGTCTGGAAGTCTCTTTTATTTAAAGAACTTGTAGTGACCTTGATATTTAAGCAGCTGAAGGGACTGGAGTACAGTGAAGAGCAGAAATTAAAAGACTGGCGGAAAATGAGGAAATCAAATTGAAATTTGTTTATTCTGCCGCTGAGTTGGTACAGCTTCAATTTGGAAACTTTACTTCAGCCATTAAGCACAAATGCGATTAAAAGTAATTAATTTAATTTAAATAACCAATTTATATAATACCCATGCCAGGGCAAATGCTGGGGAAAAGGTTACTTTCTGTTGGAATTAAGTAGATCAGTTGCTGATTCCAAAATTGCATGTATCAGTATCATGAAAGTCAGATGCCTCAATCTCTCTGGGCTGATGTTTATGATAAAGGCAGCCATGACTGAGTAACCTAAAAGTCCCCTGACATGCAAATAGTCTAGTGCTACAATGCATGAAAAAGTGAGCAGACATTCTGTACTTCCAGTAACTGTTTTTTCCATCTCTGTCCCGTTTCCATCTCCATCCCACTAACACAGTATTCTCTCAGTCCCCTCTCTAGTGTTTAGGTTGCTACTCTATTCACTCTTAGGGAGGTTTTATATCAAGGAAGAGAGAAAAATAAAAGGAAGGCAAAGTAGTTCTTTCATCTTCTTTCATAGTAATGATTTTTAATTTTTATGTGCTGAAATGTCAGAAAAAGTGACGACACACATATTTTGCATTCCCTTTGCCTTCCTTTTATTTTTCTTTCTTCCTATATCTTTTCTTCCATGTTAGGATATGCCAATATCAATGAACATTGAAACATGAAGAAAGAATGGGTAGATATTTATTGTATTATTATCTCACACAGTTAAAACTGTTGAGGGTAAAGTGACTTAGAAACCTGATTAGTTTGTCATTGACACAAATAGATGTATTAATTCAACACTGAAATTGCAAAGTGCCCTCATGAATGTGAGCACATTGTGTCTGGTACGTTAACAAAGGACCACACACCTGTTCCTCATGCAAAGTTCCTTCCTGATGCTGTCACAGAATCATACTGAGAGTGAGTTTTGGCAGATGGCATTACGATTCAAATAAAGAAAAATAAGCTTGTGAATTCATATATATTTCCTTGTCACTCAAATGCCAAGGGATTTTTTAACCTAATGTTTAAAGTATGGAGTGAATGTCCCCATAAATATCACTAATGCATAACGATGAATAAGTTATAACAAGAGGTTTCAGAAAGCAGTTCCATGCAACCAAAGCAGATTTTTATTGATTGTACAGCAAAGCAAAAAGTAATAAAAAATGGGCCTTTAAAGTTCTCACCCTCAGCAAGGCAATGAAGCCACTAAGAAAAAAACAACCTCTAATCTTATTTCACTGGTATAAATGAAGAATTGCTGCTTCAGCAGGTGCAGTGTTAACATGAATTTTCCCCAGTGCAATGTAATCTCTCTCATCAATTGTATTGATTTATCTATTTCATCAAATACTATTTAAACAACTACTGTATCTGCATTATGTATATGTAGCCAAGTTCAGAACTGTAAAAACATGTTATTAAAAAGCGTGGTAGTCATGGAAACAGATCATATAGAAAGTACCTTGAGGAGGATTCTGCTGTCTGATTGTATAAAACTTCACTGGCCACTTTATAAAACACAGAAATGTAAGATGCCTTGTACTTGATCACAGCTCTAGTTTATTTAACCTGCTCTCAGATTTCCATCCAAGGTCATTTGGTGATTCTGAGGCAGTTGCAGCTCATCACAAATAAGTAATGTGCTTTTGAAATTTTACAGTCTGGGTAGGATAGCTTTCTATTTGTAGACCACCCACAGATAATCAGTTCATTGTAAGCATTCAAAGTAGTACTTGGCTTTTTTTTTTTTTTTACATTATCACTACAGATGCTATATTTTTCTGTCTCCTTTTATAATACATCTATCCATTTCCATCACTGGCCTGTCAAATAAAATCAAGTAATTGCCATTTGTTGTAATAACAAGGCAGAAAAAAGCCACCAGAAAACCAGACAGCATTATTCTATGTGATTTATTTTGAAGCATTGACTTGAGACTCCCAAGGCTCAGTGAGAAAAGTGGAACAAATGTTTTCTAATGTTGATTGAAATTTTTATTAAAGTTCAGTGTTGTTATTTTAAAAATCTTTCAGAAACAAGGCAAAACAACATGTTTGACCAGGAAAGAGGGTTAGAGAAGATGAGGAAAAAGTGGCTTCTTCCATGCACAGGAGCAGCATGGTTGTATGGAGCTCTCCTGAGCATCAGGCAGATGAAGAGTCTAGGAGGAGGCAACAAAGTCAGCTTTGCAGGTGGCCCAATGGGGACCCAGCAACACAGCCAAGGGCTTGGCTGCATTGAGATACAGCCAGGCTGCTGGACTGGCCCAGCAGAAACCCTGTGAATTTCAGCAAGGACGAATGCAGAGTTCTACACTTGGGCAGAAAGAAAATCTTGCATCAGTACAGACTGGGAATTGACTTGTTAGATTGCATCTGTAATGCTGAACCCAGTTTTTGGGCCCCATGATACACAGGAGTTCAGCAGAGGGCAACCAAGACAGACAAGAGCACAGGCACTTACCCTGTGAACAAAGGCTGAGAGTATTTCTGTTTCCCCCTTAATAAAGGCGCTGAAAATAGCACTGAAATCTGTCATTTGGGTTTATTACAGAATGAGAAACATTTTAATTTGTAAGACTAGAGGTTAAGAGGTGAAAAGATAACTACAATTGTTGAATTTGAGAGACAAAATACCTGGCAGCCTCCCACAAAACTTGGCCTGCACTTTTGGTAGCTACATACTTTTATATGGATCTTTTTAGGTCAGTAGCCAAATTTGAGGGTTAAGGTTTCATAACAACAGTAAATTCAATAACTCCACAAATTCACAGGGTATGCAGTTAAACATTTAGGAAAAAAGCAATGAATATAAATAAAGAGACTGGAAAGCAAATAGAAGAAAAGCCTAACTTCATGACATCATGCATTTGTTAGATAGAAAGCATTGGTTTGCAACAAGGCTGAATTGATACAGTCAGTAATGAGATACATGCACTGAAACATTTGAACATCCAAAAGATCAAACAGAGTGTTTCTTTTCAGGCTGTTTTTTTCAAAGTTTAAAGAATATGGCACAAAACAGCTGTGTTAATAAAATCAGTTTCAAAGGCAGAATCTTCCACATTGCAGCTCTACGTGGCATGAAGCAAATCTGCTGAACTTCAGGAGTACAAACTGAGAATGCAGCGTGCAGTTGATGTACTCAGGGCTCCTGCTCTGCAAAATGAGTGGGCCAGTTCCAGATCATCTCACTGCAACCCCCCTGCCACAGGGATGCCTTGCACTAGACCAGGTTGCTCCAAGCCCCATTCAACCTGGCCTTTAACATGGCCTGGCTGAACTTTGTTATAGATGGATAATGAGATGATTGGCTCTCGCAATTAAGGGATAACTATTTTGTGAATATTAAGAAAAGCTTTAGTGATGCATAGTTATGTTGTTGTAGTTTAGATGTCCTCTCTTCTCCCCATAGTTCCCTTTTCCCCCCTGTATTGTTCCCATCACGCAGCCAGGGTTGCCTAGGACGGGTAAAAGAAGGCTGCACATGTGTCCTTTGCATGGGGCAGTGGGGAATGGAAAAGCTTGGTGCTTAGGGGGGCAGCATGGCAACACCTGTTCTCCAATCCAGTTACAAGAAAGCAGTCTCCATTGATAAATGGCAAAGAGCTGACTGACAGACTTTGGGAAGGGCCAGGGCTGGCTGATGCAACCCTCAGGGGTATAAAAGACTGAGCATCCATCATGAAGATGAACCAGACACATGGTACCATGAGAGCAGTTCCCAGTGCTGTGAATTTTTCCTTATTTAGTCCTTTTGTTGTATTTTTGTCAAGGTTTAATAAACCTTTTTAAATTTTCAAAGTGAGCAGTTGTTTCTCACAACCTTGAAACAGCTGGAACGGCCACCTGGGCTCATGGGCATGGAGCCCACCAGGGCACGGGTCAGCTCCTCCAGCATCTGCAGAAATGTCCCTCATCCTGAAGGGACTTCGCTCCTAGCAGTGCCCATGTCAGCTAGTTTAGAGCTCTGAGTTGTGAGGGTGTTGCAGTGGCTCTGTTTATGTGTACCATTTGTTATGTTAAAAATGAGATGGCATTTAATTCGACACAGAATTCAGAAATTTTGCCATGCTCCTTTTGGAAGCTAAGGCAAGCTGCTGTTTTAGTATTCCAAGGAAGCTGGGATGCATTCTTATCCAGCCTTCTCAGCAAGAGCTTGCAGCTAAAATGTGAGATATCTCTGTTTCCCCAGCAACATGCTGGTCAGTTTAGTGGGAACCTTGGGATTAACAAGGAGCTGGTTTAAGCTTTTCTCTCCACAGAAGTTCTGTAATATGAACCAGGCCCATGGCACAACTAATGCAGGAGTAAGGACAAGAACAAGATAAAAGAATAACAAGATTTAATGAAAAAAATTGTAACATTTTAATAATCTTTTTTTTCAGTGTTTCTGCTTTCCTTAAATCTATTCTTTATAAATACATGGAAAACAGGATTTTGCAATTTGTTTGAAATCTTTTAACAGAAACCCTTGGCTTTCTCTTGAAAAGGTCCATGGAAAGTACTTTTGACCACCTTATTGCCCACTTACCTCTTGAGCACTGAGTTCCTTATTAAAGCTTTATTAAGGAAACCACCTCAGGTGCTGCCTACAGTAATCTAGCTAAGTTCACAACATGTAAGTTATTTCCTCCTTATTTATTTCTACTTGATTGGGGGTTTTAATTTTTATTCCATTGAAAAGCTGACAAGCCTTTTATAGATATAAAAAATAAAAAAAAATAAAAAAAAAACAAGCAAAAACCAACCAAAAAAAAAAAAAAAGAAAAATAAAAATACCAGAAATTCAGTTAACACTTTGTCACTGTATTAATGCAAATCTTAATTACCATTGCACAGTTCTGCATGTCAGAGGAATCATGTATACCTAATGTTAAAAAAATATCCCAACTGCTGCCAGTATTTCACTTGGTAACAATGCTGGGAAAAAAATATTATTGAATTTATAGTAATATTAAGTAATCTATGTTCTATGTAATTAAGGATGTAGCATGTCACAATAAGCTGCACAGAAGGAAGAAGATTCATTTATCAGGTGTATTACTTACACATTTATTTCCATTCTGCAAGGAGAAATTTTGCATAATGACATTTTATTTGTGAGAATAATTTGCACATGAATGTTTTTTGATTGCAGACAGAACATAAACAGTCATGATTCTGTGAAATTTGCCGATATGAGAATGGCAGTTGGAGTTACACTGAAAGTGAACTTACATGGCTTGGCTTGGAGGTGGTACATTCACTAGGTTTTACAGATCTTCCATTAAAGCAATAGTCAATTTGGGGGTTTTTTGTGGACGTGGAATTGTCAGTCCTACCTTTGTTGTTATTTTCACTGAGAGAGTCAACAATCCAACTTCCATTTTTATCTAATTTTTTTCTCTCCCCACCCACTCAGTGTTGCCATAGCATGTACCTGTTGATCTGGTTCAGTTTTTGAGCTCCAGATGGAATGCAGATAGTTGACCTAGAAAAATTCACATAGGTATGGGGGTAATAGGTTAAGTCCTGATTTTCACTGGGTAGTGTTATCCTCTCTTTCTTCATGGCAACCTGCATCAGGGGTTTCAGGAGCAGCAGCACAGCCACAATGTGTTTCATGTATCATCTGGACAATGCAGACTTGCACAAACAAAAGCATCCAAACCAAATATCTCCAACCCTGAGCTCCTGAGGGAGCAGTACAGCATGCCTGGAGCAGCATCCACCCCCTGGGAACCTGTGTGCTGTGCCTTGGGGTATTACAAGCAATGTTTTTTTGTGTAATTTATGCAGTGAGGAACACAGGTTTAGACTTAGAGATAAATATTTGCAAAGACTGTATCTCTTAGAGGAACTGGAAGACTGTGACACTGCATTGCACTGTGGGGCTGCACTGCTTTTAGCTTTTAATCTAACTCTTTTGATACCCTTTCCAGTAGGTAACTGACTTGAAAAGGCAAAACTGAATTTGAAACAGGTAGAAAGAAAAGATAAGAGAGAAAGCAAGAGATGAAAAAATCACAGGCTTTTGAGTGGGAAGATACAGTATTTTTTCTGAAAAATCTCCTATATAGGTTAGAAAATGATTCCTGGCCTGTGCCTGGGTGTTAACAAGGCAGGTGAACCAAACTTGTGTTGACCTCCCCAGCTTCCACATGCTCATTGACAGTATTTTTAATAACAGCAGGCATTATAGGATTTTTTTCTCTCTCATGCTATATTCCTTTGAACTAAACAAATATTTTGATTTGCAACTGAATCAGGAAATATGCTCTCATCTTTCTTTGCAGCATGTCAGTGGGCTGGGTAGTGACACAATGCTGTCTGTTGTTCTGAAACCTTGAGAAGTTTTTATGACTCTCTTTAACTCAGTGAATGATAAACTTCAGAAAAATTAATCTCCGGGCTTGGTGGTGTGCTTTTTCATCTTGGCACATTGAGATCCAAAATGTACTCTTTTCTCCATCCCTAGAGAATGTTAAGTGGCACCATTAAAAATCATTCTGAAATGCAACAGCTTTCAGAAGGCAGAATAAGAGCATCTGCACCATTAGCATAAGCAGTCTGTGATGAGAAGGCACTACAATTGATTATTAAAGCAACCTGCTCAAATTCATATTAGTCTTTCCTTTTTTTCCTTCTTTCTCTTTTTTCTTTTCTTTCTTTTTTTCCTTATGTTTTTCTTGCTTTCTTGCTTTCTTTTCTTCTGAGTTTCATTAACACTGGGCATTTAACTTTTAGAAAGGCAATTCTGAATTAAAAGCTCACCCAGATGGTTACTGAGCAAAGGTTGTTTTGGATGACTGGTGTAGGCTAAATGCTGCTTGTCTTGGAAGGAATAAAGCATGCATTGCAAAAACTGGAGGATTTAAATACACCATACAGACTGTCCAGCACCCTTCTATCCACTCATGGTGTCAGCATTGCCAACCACTGCACAAACTACTACTGATTTTTAAAAGGTGATTTTATAAATATTCCTGAACAGGCCCTGCACTGGATGATAGGAGGATGTTAGATATTTAAGATTTAAAAATAAAAGGTATTTTTAATTTTTTTTTCTTTCTATAGAGAGAAAGCCTTCAGTAGTCTACAGACTTGGAGGACAAGAGTGGTAGAAGTGTTGAGTTCCAAAAGATTAAGATGTCTGTCATATTATAGCACAGTATCCATGAACCAGTGCTTGCAAAAATTGCGCACAAATGAGCATGCTGATGCTACCAAATGAATATCAGCTGAAAGATATAGCTGCTTTCCCTATTCACATCCATTAGCAATCTCCTTCACTAGTCTTGTACAACAATTCTCTTTTACAAATATTTAATGTTCACTTTCATCCCTAATGATCATCCCTGGGTACAGTGAAATCAAAAGGAGAAACTGTAATGCCCTCACCCCTAATCTGGCAAATGCTAAGCTTCCTGTTTTATAAAGCAGTAAAGTATTTCTGTCCTTTAATCTTTCATTTCAAGAGTGAAAAATGGAATAGATGCCACAATTTAATCTAATGAAAAATAATCACAGTGCTCCTGAAAGCTAATGTAGCAGAAGATTCTTCTTAGAGAAGCTGTGTAGTAAACTACACTCCACTAATCTTATCTGCCATTCTCAACAGGCAGGGGCTTGGGGTTTGTGCTCTAGCAATTCTGTTTTACTGGTCAACACAGAATTTTAATTAAACATAGCTTATAGGCCAAATCTTAAATGGAATAATAAAATCAGAGCATAACCTTACGTGGAGAGTATTATGGTACACAAAAGTAATCTTGTTTTTCTTTCTTCTGAACCCATGGCTATCTTATGATGTTAAATAATCAGTCATTCAAGCCATGCATTTAAAAATGGGTTCTTCTTAGTATGTCAAATACATTAAAGTCTTGCAGATTTTTACACTAGTAAATGGAATTTTTCTTTTTCCTTCTCAGTAGTTGTGCCAGTTCATAAGTACAATTAAGTATTGCTTTAGGAAAAATAGGCCAATAGATTAACAGTGAATCCTCAATTATTTCTGATTTTTATGAATATGTAAAATTAAACATGTTATCTGCATCTATATACTTGTACTGTATCTACTTACATAAAAATATCCACTTTCAAAACTGGACAAAATATCTGCTTATTTATTTAGTTATTTCATACTTTGAAAAAATGCATCTACTAATGGGCTTTGAGAGAGGAGCCTGTGGGCACCTGTGTGTGTATGTCTGTGGGGAGGTGTGTGTGTGTTTGTGTGTAGTTTTATGTACAGGTCTTACTGGTACTTGTCTGAGTTTTCTTTAAAGAAATATAATTTTAGATGGACAGACATGAAAGCAACATGAAAACTGTGCAAGGTTACATGAAAATAAAATGTATTAATAGTACTTAAGCTAATATTTTATATTCATCCTGTATCATAGTGTTTGGTAAGAGAAGAATTTTTCGTAGCAGATTTTTGCCTTGCTTATCATGCATGGGTTGGCAATGAAACTTTCTGTAGGGGCAGTACAGGATTTGTGCATCAGCTGATTTCTTTTTGAATATTTATGGATTACCCTACACAGTCTTGTCCCAAGATACATGGGATTTTGTGAGAGCTGTTGTAGGGTGATTCACCTCATTTTACTCAAGTTCTGAGAAGGTCTGCAAAGATCATCAACAGAGCTTTCTAATGCTTAGAGCCTTAATGTGCCAGTGATGTGTCCCTGCAACAATGTAGGTGAGCAGCCCACTGGGCTGCACTTGGCAGAGCATCACCAGCAGACCAAGGAAATGCTCCTGCTCCTCTGCTCAGCACAGGTGAGGCACAGCTGGAGTGCTGCATCCAGGGCTCCCAGTACAGCAGAGACATGGACATGAAGAAGAGAGTCCAGTGAATGGCCACTAAGATGATTAAGGAATGGAGCCTCCCTTCTAGGAGGGAAGGATGAGAGACCTGGGACCTGAACCTGGGATGGGTTAGCCTGAAGAAATGAAGGTTCAAGGGAGATGTTGTCAATCTAGATGAATACATGAAGGGAGGTGCAAGGACAGAACCAGGCTCTCTGCAGTGGTGTCTGGTGACAGGGCAGGAGGCAAAAGGGCACAGGCTGAGTTACCCAGAAAGGTTGTGGAGTCTCCATCCTTGGATATATTCAAGTGCTGACTGAAAATGGTCCTGAACAATCTGATCTGTCTGACCCTGCCTTGAGCAGAGGGGTTGGACCAGGCAACCTCCAAAGTCCCCTTCCAACATTCTGAAACTCTGAGACCAGCTTGAATACCTTATACTGCCTTTATTCCCATGAAAAGACAATAACAAAATAGCCCTGACAAAAGTAGTTCAGAATGTGGACTTAGGAAGATTTCAAAGCTAACAATATTCTAAGAATAATGGGAAAAAATGAGTATCAACATTAAGCCTTCTGTTAAAAAACAAAACTAATGTGGAGTTTCCTCATCTGCCTGTCTCCTGCAGAGGGTTGTATCCTTCAGTGCTGGATTGGAATGGGCTGAGCAGGAGCATCCCCTGGGGGCAATTTTACATGAAGATCCCAGCAGTCTAAACAGGTTCATTCAAGGAAGGATCAGCTACTACAGATACATTTAAAGGAGAAGTAACAAGCAGAGGTTGACATGGCCTTTTAACCCTTTAGCCTCCCTTTTGTCACTCAGGCTGTACTTTCCTATTTGCTCCTTTGAGCAAGTCAATAATTGTCTGCTCATGTTGTCAGTGAAAAGATAAAAAATAGCTCAACTCTTCCAGGAGTACTTCTTTATGACCAGTGTAATGACTGTTCAATGTGATCTCCATCAGTTCTATTCTGTCTAATTCAGTACTCGTTGTCTGCAAAAAGTCAATTTAAAATAATGCAACAGAATTTAAAAAGGAAAAAAAAATCTGAGATAAGGAATTCCAGAGTCAAATTTCCTTTTAGAATCTCAGCACCACTCCCCATACATTGTGTCGTATTCTGTAACTGCACAGAAATCACTACCTGTGCATAATGGGAATGCTCATCCCTTTGTGAGTGTTCTCCATCCATGTCACCACTTGATACTGAGGTTTTTATTCTGTTCATGTCAACTGAAATACTCATTGCCTCTGTCTGGTGCCTTTTAAACACAAGATGAAATTCTGTTGGCAGTATGGTATTTTTTTAAGCATTCAGTGTTAGTGATAATAAGTATTGATGTATATGAATATATATGTGACAGTTTGGTTATAAATGAATGCAGATTGATTTTCAAGATTGTTGAATTAATATTTGCAACGGTTTCATTTTTAAGACCAGAATGTTTTAGGGAGCTCTGAAAAATGTAGTTAGCTTTATGTTCAGAGGATGCTACAATATCTTATTTTATTTTGTACTTTCATGTACTGTTCTGTGCTCCTGTGTTCCTGATATATAACTTACCTTTGGAACAGGATGCCTTTGGAGATTGTGGAATTGCTATCCCAGTAAGAAGAATAATGCAAACATTTCAGTATACTAACTGTTCTTATATGGCAGTAGACAAACTCTTTTCATTCCTTCAATCCAACTTTCCCAGGATTCCTAAGAAAAGCAGCTCAAAAAGCATTTTTTGTGTGTTTTATTCATGAAAGTAGAATGCCCTCACTTCCTCTGTCAGTGATGTAACCCAAGATGTGCTACAGTTGTTGAATGGTAGAACTGTTGGAACAAAAAAAAGTTCAACCAAAATGTGCTGCTCTAGAAACTGAGTTGGTTTTACATGCAAATTTCCAAGTTACTACTGCTTGTGGCTGCCATGGGGTGTGTTCATGATTTGGCTTTGCTTTAGTCACTGTATCTAATTTCACTATTATTTCCCTCAACACCCAGCAAAGATCCACAATTTTGTTATTAGAAATCTTTGCATTCTGTACTGTATATACTGAGAGGGATTAACTCTTTGTTTTTCAGAGCTTCCATATGGCTGGGAGAAAATTGATGATCCCATTTATGGCACTTATTATGTTGAGTAAGTTCCAAAGTTCAATATTAAGTTGCTATTAATATGTCATGACCTAATCCTGGTATCCTCTGCAATGCTCAGCCTGGCAAGGAGTGGGTACAATTACTTGTTGAACTAAGGGTATACCAGGAATTCTCAGTCATCAGTGCAGTTAAAATATCCAGATATATTCAAAGTGTCCCGAATCAGTGACTCAGTCACTCTCTTTATCCAGGGTCTGGTTTCATGGTACCATTCCAGCTGAGACTTGTACAAAGAATATATCCATTAAAGAGATGTTGCATTTTCTATCTAAGCTTTGGATATCCAGCAAGGTATAAATCTTGTTAATCAATGAATAGAGCAAAGCATAATCATTTTAGCTCAGTTAAAATCTGGTTTTGGGTAGTCCTCCCTTGCTGTAAATCAGGTGTTAATACTGGTGTACCAGCAGTCAAGTTTTTTATAAGCTTCATATAAAATTTTATGTTTTATTTTGTATTTTAAAGTGCAGCTGAAAACAATATAAATTCTATTTTCATAGCACAATCCTTGGTTTCATTTTCTTGAGATTTTATTTTAGTTATGAAACAAGAAAAAAGCTTCTTCCTCTGTGCAAAGGCCAAAAAAATGCTTTGTTTGAAGTTATGGTAGAACCTGGCCAGTTTGTACATAAAATAAGCAAATCTGAGAGATTATTTCCTCTGCTTTTCAACTTAAAGTAGTGAATGAGACTTATGAAAAATGAATCTAGATTCAGATTGTGATACTTGCTTGGGAGGGGCCTATTCTCATTCTGCTCTCTACAGACAATATGCAAGAGCAGAGACAGAAAACCACTCCTGTCACTGTGCAGATAGCACTTGAAAGGTTGAGAAACAACTATCCATTAGTGCCTTTTATTAAACAAGAAAGATCTTTAGAGAATATTGCCCCTGACCTAAAATTTCAATTTCAAATCTTGACACTCAAGCAGTATATTTATCTAGTTATTTCATAGAAAATAGAAAATTTCCTTTGTGTCTCAGATTTTTTCCTTTGGTCTCTTGAATCCACACCAACAAACTGACTGCAGAATTGCCCTGGACAGGTATTGGAGATGCAGTTTTTCCAGGCTTCAGGATATGCTGCTGTTATGTAAGGGTCCAGGTGTGCAGGGAGATCAAAAAATCATCTGATTCCTGGAAGTCTAGAAGATGTAAGATGCCCCTTTCTTACCTGCTGTCACAGCAGCAGCTTGTGAATGCCCATGCATCCCCAGCCTTCTACAAAGCAAACAATCAACAGAAAATGATGTTTGCTCACTCTCTGTTGACTCCTTCTGTCCCATTCTGCAAATGCCAGAGCACCTGCTCTCCTTTTTTGTCCCCAGCTTGCTTCCTGCCCTCAGGTGAAAGAGGCAGCAGCTCCGTCTACTTTGCTGCTCAGTTCAAATCACCTCAGTCAGTCCAGATTGAAGCAAAAGGATAAATTTTGAAGTCCCTACATAACACCATTAAATTACTCCCCCTTGTAATGCCTGAGTTCTTTTATGATGTCCCCAGGTAGGAAGGGGCTGCAGTTCTCATATCATTTCGTACTTAACCCCTGCCAAAGATTTCTGCAATTACGCAGATGCTGGGTGTAAGTAAAGCTTCTGCCCCAGTGGTTTTTAGTGTGTTTTGGAGTGTAACAGGTATTGTGCAATTTCTGTGCAGTAATCTCTTACTGAGACTCCCTTGGCTGTTGGTGCAGCCTGAGGCATTCTGGCGCCAGCAAGGCTCACACTGCGCTGCAGAGTCAGAAAAGGAACAAGTATTTATCTGCATTTCATGTCCAACCACAGGTAAACAGATGCAAGGCACCAGGCCCAGATGTTATTGTGCAATTACATATTTTAAGGCTGTTAGTGCCAAATTTATTAATCCTACCACAGATAAGATTTGTGGACAGATACATCAAACCTACTGCAGTCTCTGAGGTTTTTAGAAGTGGAATGGATGCTCATGGTGTGTCATTAAAACTGCAGCCCTGCTAAATTCACATGGAGTTTTATCGTCAGTAAAATGTAGCTGTAGTTTAATTTGCTGTCTGAGCTCAGTAAGTTTGAAACAAAGATTGTTTTCCATTTTTCCTGCTACAATATATAACAGTCACAGCTTTTTTATTACCAGTACTCAACAGATGAGCTCATTTTTAACTAGATAAAATCAGACGACAATAAACTCTCTTAATTTTGTCATAAAAGTAGGTAAATTATGAGAAGCAAGATTACAAACTTCCACATATTTAGGTCCAGTCCAAGTTTACATGCAGGCCTACAAAATCCTCATAAAAGAAGGGTTTGTACTCTGGTCACTGAGGTGCTTGTATCCCATGGGAAGTTTGTACAGTTGAGCAATGAGGCAGACAGACTCCCTTTCACCTTACAAGGAGCAGCCATGTTCAGCTCAAATATTCTGAGACCAGAGAAAAAGCTAAAAAAGAAAACAAACCAAAACAAAGAAACTTAAACCTCTTGCTAGTCAAGTTACTAAAAACAAATCACAATGTATTTGCAAATTCTGTTAAAAAAAATCTCCAGTATAATACCTCTCTTAATCATGCATAAATGTAGGTGTGAGAGAATATTATAATTTTCATTTGCTTTTTTATGCAGGTCCAGGGCTCATTTGTAATGTGTAGACATTGGACATAAATGAGAAGTGTTTGCTATATGTTTGTTAACTTTCAGGCAATCTGGTTTTAATTTGTAAACTAAGAACTAACAGCACTGAACTGTGCAGAACTATGGAGAGAAAGTAATCATTAGAGTACACTGGGTCTTTCAGGATTCTAATTGCCAAAAGATTGTTTTCCTCTTTAAGGATGACTAACTACAACATAGAGCTCAATTTTCAGACATGGGCTCTTTAATAAAACAGCTAAATTAGCCATATAGTTATTTATACTAGGAAAACATACCTTCTTGATTTACAACTTCTGACAATTCTCTACTCAAATAGAAAAAGTTATCTCAGGTCCTTTTGTCATTATAATGTGTTATCAACTGAAAAAATGTGAATATAAAGAGTAGATAAGCACTAACAATTATACATTAGAATATCCATTTTATAGGCATCTTGATCCCCAGAATTACTTTGTTGGGTAATAGGCATGTGGGTACCCATTGGGTAATGGGTAATTTCAAAAGCTGTAGGCAAAAACTGAAAAAAAACCAAACATCTCATATATGAAAGTAGTTAAGAAAAGGAGATAGGTTAAAATCCTTCTACTGATGCCCATGCTCCACCTGCTACCATTTTGTCACAGCTCAGTGCCTTGACCATCAACTAAAGTCTGCAAATTAGGCACTACAGCCCACAAATCTCCTAATGATGTGTTTCAGTTGTCTTCAGTGCATCTAATCTGAAACTCATCACAAAAACAACTTAGCCTGGCCCCACTGACTGCTGAGAGGGCAGAACTGTGTCTGGGTCTTATAGTTTGGCTGGTGGTGGTGGTTCCTCCCCATCACACAGAATATTTTGACATCACAAATAAACACAGCTCAAAAGGAAATCCTACCTCTGAGGGTTTGTCTCCAGTTGAGATACAGTGAGATAACAGGGGCCAGCAGCACCAGCCACTCCTTCTTTGCACAGCCACAGTGGCACTAGAATAAATTAGTTGGATTAGGTTTTGGATTAGGATTTTTGATTTAATATATAGTGTATAAAATACAGGAAGAAAATTTAAGTTAGAATTGTTCACTGAATTAGATCCTATGAGCAATATATTTTGGCTACCATCCAAAATCTGTTTTAACCACAAAAGTACTTACTTGTAACCATCTCTAAAACTCACATTTGACTTGTCTTATGAAGGCCTGGGCTAGTAATAAATATTGTGTGTGCTGTTGAAGTAGCTAGATGAAAAGCTAAAATGTCCTTTCAAGAGAATTACTTAGCTTAATAACTTCTTTCTCAAGCAAACTCATCAGGAGCACTTTTTCTCGTTTAGCCAAGAAGCTGTATAGCGCTTAAAATTGCATAAAAGAGATGTGTTTCATGTAACATCAGTACAATATTACTGTTAAAAATGAATGATTATAAATATAGCTTTATTTTCTTTGAGTCCTCTTGGACACAATATTTAATGCAGTTTTTGGGGTTTTTTTAAATAGTTGGAAATTTCACATTGTGCTTTGGAGATTCCACTACCAAAAAGCAGTCAAAATATGAGAATAAATTGGAACTTAGAATTATTAATGTTGCACCAACAACATGAGGTGCTTCAAGAACCTGTTAGTCTTCCTATCTGATCTTATAGGACAAAATGTCATTTTTCAGCTGTTGTTAAAGATATTTCTGTTTAAATGGACCAAACAACAGCTTAAACTATACCTAGAAACTGTAGGTAGGCAGTAGAAAATGGATTCTAGCTGTGATGTCAGTACCACAGTAATTAATGTTTCTTGAGCCATGAGCACAGATTAGCTAAAATCCCAACTTCTGTTATAGCACAGAACACATATAAGTTGAATCTTAGGTCTGCAGGGGCCCTCCTGCAGCTCTGAGATGAACCCTGCAACTGCAACATGACACTAAGCATAATGCAAGGTCCTGAATGAAGACTGGAGTGTAATCTTGGATATTCATTACATCTGCAGGATATAGCACAAAAGCCATGGGAAATCTCAGCTCTTGTTGAGGGCAGCTGGAGAACAGGGCAGGGTACTTTAGAGCCCCTAAAGCAAGATATGATCCCTATGTTGAAGCAACTGACCCATGTGTGTAGCAACCTTATAACCTTATCAAACCTTACAACCTTTTAACCTTATCAAATGCTAACATAAAACAAGCTAGGTATTGTACTCCATACCTCCTACTGGATGCTGTTTTCTAACTTCACACTTCTCTTGTGAGAAGCCTACAGACTTCAAGTCTGAAATCCTGGCATCTTTAATACATTCTAGTATTTACTTGTATTCATAGAATGCAATTATATCTCAGAATTAATTCTGCTTGAATAAAAAGCTAAAACTCCTTTGATCTTCTATAATAGAATACTCTATTTCACTGGTCTTCTTGTAAAACCTTTCATAGAAATTCATTTCATTTGATCATGGGTGCTCAGAACTTTATGTAGTATTTGAGTTTCATCACTGTCTTGTGTAAAGGCAAAAGCAGTATTTACTTTATGACATGGAAATACATCAAATGATAAACACATCACTATTTACTTTTTTCATGCTTGTGTTAGTAGTTCATGATTACCTTTTTTAATGCACGTAAGTCTTGCTTTCTCCATTTTTAACTAGTGAAGTTTTTCTCCCTTTATCATAAGTTTCCAGGTTTGCAATAGAATAAGATCCTGACAATTACTAGAAATACCAGAAAGCAAAAGTCAAGGAAAGGAACAACTACAATCTTAAACAGCCTGTCTGAAGAATGGAAGGAAATGAGAGGGACTCTCTCTGCCTTCAGCATAGATCAAAATTTACTGAAAGCTATTAATGAAAATTTTAGAGTATGAGAGTAAGCTAGCAGCCACTTGAATGAGTTATAGCCATGTGAACAAAGTAGCAACTTAAGGATTTATCACATTTACTTCATCTCATTAAATCAAATATTCCTTTACATGACTGAAAGTCTTTTCATTTCATTAGCATTGGCCACTAAATCCTATTTTGCAAGTGTATTGCACTCCCATGGGATTTGCTGCCTTTCTTCTACCTCACTTCCTAATGGCAATTCCACTTATCTTCTTTGAAGCTGTGATAGGATCAAAATCCCAAAGGACCTGAAAAGTGCTTGATGTGGCACAAAAGGTCATTGCAATGTAAAAAAAGACCCTTTTAGGACCTTAGAGTTGTGAAAGTTACCAGGTAACCTGTCTAAGTGCTTAAACCCACGATTAGGATTGGATTTTCAGAAGACCTCAGTAGATGGTAACCCAGTGAGAACAAATAAGGAGTGACAAAAGCCTGCCCTTCCGTACATATGTATTTGATTCCTCACAGCAGTGTTGGAAGCACAAGCCCTTTCTCTTTGTTGTAATTCTATTGAGATTCTGTCTTACAGCAACGTTCCATGCAGCCTACTACATTGTTTTGCTCCCTTCAGAAAACATGCAAAACATATCCCAGGACAGGATAGAAGGATAGTTCAGTGATTGACAAAATGTGTGCTTTAAAGAATTAAAATCAAGGATATGGTGACAGGAGTAGTAAAGATCATAGGCCTAAACACAATGCAGAAAAGTAATGGTGTAATGCCAGAGATGGACTTAATGACCTGTAGTAGGAAATATAAAACATCAAGAAAAAATGTATGTACTAACTTTTCTTATATTTCATACATCATCTGTGTAGTTCTAATTTGCCATCTAATTTAGTTTCTGCGTCTGATTTTTCTGTACAGCTGAGTAGATACACACCATAGTACTAAAAAGGAATAATCTTCAATTTATTACCTCTTAGATTTATTTGTAAATTACCATCATAAAAGCACTCTGTTGTCTAGGCTTTTATTTTTCTGTAAGTGAGTAAATTCACTTACAACTAATTGATAGTAATGCACAAAACTGGTTGAGATCCTTTAAATCATACACAGAACAGTGGTCATGCTGAAGACTGTTGAAAAACTGTTGCTGTAGCCTGTTTCAGCAATGCTGCTGTTTAATATGTAGTCCCATAGATCAAAACCAATTTTATGTAGCAGATTTAGCATATTGAAGTGATAGGATGCTGCTCAGTGCTGTTCATTACACAGGGAAATCACTGGTTGTATATCCTCATCCCCAGCAAAATTGTGTGGAATGTAAGGGACATCTTCAGGCCCGTTGGGGCCTACAGCGCCCTACTGTGAAAATTATCATTTCACCCAACTGAACCCAGTTTTTAACCAAGACCAATTTTTTTTTCCAGCCACATAAATAGAAGAACTCAATTTGAAAACCCTGTCCTAGAAGCAAAAAGGAAGCTACAGCAGCATAACATGCCCAACGCAGAACTTGGAACAAAGCCTATGCAGGCCCAAGGTTTCCGAGGTACAGTTCCGCATCAGCTATCTTGGTCAAGATGAAAGATCCTGCTCTCCTGTTTATCTGACAATGATTTTGTCATAGTCTGGTTAAAAGAATAGTGTTGCCAATGCTCAAAATGTTATCACCTATATCTTAACAATTTTCTCCCTTAAATGTCCGGGTTCCAATAGTTGCAGGACTCACCAGCCAACTAAAACTTTCAGAGGTGCAGAGAAGAAACAGAAAAGTTTAATCAAAAAACAGAAAAGTTTAATCCAAAGCCAGAAAAGTTGAATCTAATGTTTCCTAAAGGCTGAGAAATTGAAAGCACCATAAGACTCCCAAAGTAATTTTCTAAATAAAATCATAAATTCTGTTCCTGAGGATGTACAACTCTCTCTTGAGCACCCAAGGTTGGCAACACTGAAATACTTAATTGTTCTTTCTCTAAATTACTCTTAATTGATGTTTGGTATGTTTCTAAGCTAGCTCATCTAGCAAGCATCAATTAAGTTAAAAGCCTCAAGCACAGTGTTATAGGAGTTTACAGGAATGCAGCCGCTTGGTAACATAAAAATTAATGCACTCAAAAGGAGCCGTATAAGCATCAAGCAGTACTGGTATCGACAAATGAACTTTAATGTAAGCTTATAGTCAGAGAGTGAGGCTTGTTCTCCTTTGTGGCAGTAGAAAGCTCCTCATCAACCTTACCTAGACCCAAATTTGCCCGCCTGCGCCCCGCTCCCAGGAGGTCCCGCAGCGTCAGTGACCTGTCACAGTGCCGGCGCGACCCCGCTGGGGCCGGCACGCTCTATGGTACGTCCCGCTGCTCACCAGCCCCAGGGCCAGCTGGGCTCACAAATCTGCACCTTCCCCAACCCTCCCTCACCCACTGCAGCATGGGAGAGCAGCACGGGGACCCCCGGCACCCACACTGCACCCCGAGGCACGAGACACGGAGTTTGCACAGCAGTCGTGTGTGTCACTTGTTGGATGACTAAACCAGAAAAGCTCGTCTAGTATTTACCTCTTCTTAGTAACAAATGGAATGAGACATTCACAGGGGATGTTTTCCTCACTGTGGCTGGGAGGGAAATTATGAGGAATGTATTACTTTGTAGACAAAGCTGAATTTATAGGTTAGGAAAGAGGTTTTTAAATTACCTCACAGATCATTTTTATTGTTGTGATTATTTCAGCTACGCAATAGCCACTTCTAAATGGATTTCTAATATCAAAGGATATTTATATCTTTTCATTTATGGCTGATCTGCCATAGATAAGAAATATGTTTTAGCTTTGTATTAGTACAAGAACACACAAATATTTTCCCTGGAATGCCTGCACTCTTTATTTCCTTGCCTTTGATACACTGCCACTTGGTGTCAGCCAATATTGTTATGTGCTGTCCCTGCTATGTTGTGAATAGATCAGAACTTTTGTCTTTCTTGTTTGTGTTGACTGATGTAGAAAAACCACTCTTCACCCGTGATGCATCACAGCTGAAGGGGACTTTCCTCAGCACAACTCTTAAGAAAAGCAACATGGGTTTTGGATTTACCATCATTGGTGGGGACGAGCCGGATGAGTTTCTCCAGGTGAAGAGTGTAATTCCTGATGGGCCTGCAGCACAAGATGGGAAAATGGAAACAGGTAATTATGAAGGTTCATCTGCTCTTTTATATAAGAAATAGATTTCTGAGTCTCACTCTCTCCATAAGTACATACATTTTCCATATGACTTTCTGAGTTAATATGTAGAAAAGGTAAGTTTCTTGGTAAAAATTTCTTCTTAATATGTGCCAGGTAGATATTTTTCCTATT
>NW_005054354.1:4166674-4170717 GCF_000277835.1 Geospiza fortis | reverse complement strand
TTTGTTTATAGACTGTTTACTTAAGGGAAGTCTACATGGAAAGAATAGAGATAGAGAACACAGACTACTAAGCACAAATTTATTTCTTTAGAAAGGATGGTTTTGCAAAATAATCAATTGAGTCTCATCCAATACTGTTCTCATTATAACCATCATAACAAGAGTTTTCAGTGTGGCATATGGACACACAGGCATTTGTCCTATTGAACAGTTTTCACAGTTTTTCCTGTGAAAACTCATGAAATAAAAGAAACTTCTGAAGAGATTGAAAGCTGCTCTGAAGATCTGGACCACCACTGCAAACATTTTCATGTTCACAGATTGATAAAGATTGCAAACCACTGTCTGAAAGGTCACATCAGGTCTATGAATGGATGAAGCTCTTTTGGACGGAGATTAATTCTGTTTCCAAGCAGTTGTCATCTTCTTTAGGAAAAGACAATCAGAGAATTATAGAATTATTTCAGTTGGCAGGGACCTCCAGTTACTAAACCCCTGCTAAAAATAAGGCTAATTTTGTGCTTGGATCAGGTTTCTCAGTGTCTTGAGAAAATTTTAAAACACAGTTTCCACAGCCTCTCTGGACTCCTGTCCCAGCATTTCTCAACTCTCATGGAAAAGACTTTAGCCCAGAATTTGTGGATGTCTCATCCCTGAAAGTGTTGAAGGCCAGGTTGGACAGGGCCCTGAGCAACCTGGTCTAGTGGGTGGCAAGGGAAGTAGAGGATCTTGAAAGTCCCTTTCAACACGAACCATTCTGTTGTTCTGTGATTTTTGTTCTTTAGGTCCATTGGGCTTTCCATGGGTACAGCTGGTTACTAGGGACTGTGTTCCTGTGTTTGTGCAGCCCTGGCACTCTGTACCATCTCTCCCCAGCATAATTTATTCATGTCCATAATTTTTTACTTCCATTTCTCAACAAGACATTGAAATAAAGAAATGCTAGTTTTGGATTGTTGTTGCCTCTGTAGAAAACCCATTTCATGGTGGCCAGAGTCACTGTGAAAATAATTTTCTAAATTTTAATAACAGATCATTATAGATGGGTCACTGCAGCAGAGAAGGATCCTTTTAGTGTGTTACAGTGCAGGGAGCAGATAGAGAAATAAATGCAGGCACAAATTATGAGAGTGGAATATGATGAGAGTCTGAAGTGATTTTTCTGGAAATTTCATTTCATCTTTCTTTTATTGTAGTTATTTTTTTTTCATCAGAGTCATATTCGTATGTCAGAATAAATCACCCTGGATTTTAGTTTATTTTGTTGGACTTTCCAGGACTCACCAAGGAGGAAGTGTAAAGGTTATGAAAAACATTATTTAAAGAAAACCCAAACAGGATTTGCTTCAAAGCTAATGTTATAGTTGTCATGATGTTTCTAATGCCAAAGAGATAAACAGAAAATTTATATGAAGAAACAAAATGTAAGAAAGAAGCAGAATATAGATTTTTTTTTGCACTGATTTTGCAAAAAACATTAATCTAACAGCTTTTTAATTATTGGTACTTGTTGCTATTTTAACTTAATGCAGTATAGTTCCCAAAGGGAAAATTTATTAAATTAGCTGATTAGGGGAACAAAGAATACAATAGACTTCCTGAAGTTCAGAAGATTTCTGTGACATAAACTTCATTTTTCCTTAATATTTTCATACTATCTCAAACATGGCATGAGAGCTTTTCCTTGTTTGTCATGATTTAGCGTTCTCAGATGCAGAACTCAAATATAATTACTTGCTAATACCTCTGAAGTATGGGTTGGTTATTAGTGAAATTAATCATATGGAGTTATTTTCTCTGGAAAGCAGGGTATCCTTGCAACTTACTTGAATTTTTATGCTGAAATTGAATATATGTTTCACAATACTGTTGATGGTCATTACTGTAGTCATGGATTGTGCTGAGAACATGTAAGAAAAATGTTTTTTAAAATGCATAGAAATAGCATTGTTTTTTTCCTTAGGTAATTAATTCAACTATATTAGGAATACAAAACAGAAACTTACATTCAAATATATAATCACTCTACAATTATGTGACCCCAAAACATATAAAATTAGATCTCAGAACAAATGTTGGCCTCAAATGTCTTTGTTTTTAAGAAGAGTGACAGATTCTGATATAAAGTAATTGGAGAATCTCAGACTAATGAGACATTGTGACATCTAGCATTGGTTCTATGAATAAAGTAATTTTTAAATATGTTAATGGAAAACTGGAAAAATATCTTTAAGGTCAGAATGTTTATAAAAGCATTGTTCAACAAAGTGCTTGCATTTCCTCATATCAAATCCTTTTCACATTTCCTGAATTAGAGTTTCTCTCCCTATTGAGCTACTGTACAATATAATCAACTGAAGATATGAAAACCTCCCAGGTTCCCTCAATAGCTTTTTGTTCATAAAGCTGTTAAAATCTTACTTTGGAAAACTACTTGAAATTACATCTGTTTCTTTTTGTTTGTTAGTTAGGCATCGCTGGATAATGAATAGAGCTTTTAAAATATTTTATTTATTCTTTTGATACTATGTCCCATTGTTCAATTTATGTGCATTCCATATATGATCAGAGTCATGGGAAGCTTTGGTTATACATCAAAACATCGTATTGTGGCAGGAAGGCATCATAGTAGAAAGTCTGAGGGCAGTGACAATGATCTGTGAAGCAGCCTGAGTGTAAGGAATAACCACAGCACTGGTGCCCACAGCTCAAATATGATCCTGGACCCTGTCCCTTGCAAAGCTGATACTATTTTTTGTCCAAGTGGTGATCAAAACCTTCATACTTCAGACCTGTGTCAGATTTGGGGGAAATAGAAAGGAAAGAAAGGCACCATCTCATTTATCTTACCTGAACTTTGGCCACAAGCTGAAGACACCAAAGCTGTACTTCAAGCTAATTGTTAAAGAAACAAGCTCATAGAAAACTACTTTTGTTTATTTCTCCACCCAGAATCTAATATAGGGGTCATAGACAAATGCTATTCCAAGAGTGAGTCTATGTAAGACATTGTCACCCTTAAATGTGATCATAACAACGCAGTTTGACCTGAAGGTTTCAAAATGGAGCAATTTTGGATTTCATCCTTTGGAACATAGTTGGAAAGGGCTTTCAAGATCATCTAGTCCCACCTCCCATACCAGAAAGGTGAGCCTTCCACTAAACCTGGTGTGTCCACACAGCTGTATGTCATTAGCAAGCTTGTTGAGGGTACACTCAATCCCTGTGTCCAAATCACCAACAAAGATGTTAAATGGTGCCTGTCCCAGTACTGACCCCTGAGGAGCACTGCTGAAAGCCTGGAAGCCACTGGGAACAAAGAAGCAGCTGCCTGACAGTGACTTGGCATTGCTGTGAAACAAAGCAATGAGGCAAACCGAGTGCACTGAGATGCAACAAGAGATATCTGAGGTCCTGACAAGCTACCAGAACCCCTTGGTGCCCAGTGCTGAGCACTAAGAGGTATTTATATTTGTCCTAGACCCACAATAAACCTCACAAGCAGACTCAGAGGAACCACATCTTAGTGGATGAGTCAAAAACAACCAAAATTACATTCCTGATCCCATTTGCCAGATGTTTCAGTATTTGTAGGGGCTATTATGGCCTCATGTAAATCTAGCATCTGTGTGCTAATGGTTGTTAATAATCCTGAAAATGCCTTTCTAGGACATGTTTTAGCATTTGGAGTTCAATCAAGCTGCTGGATATGAACATTACATTCCACAGCATCTCTGTCTATGTCAGGACAGCCTAGGAGCTGATACCACATTCTTTTCTGGCAGGTTACATTGCTTTGTCTTGTCTGAAGCTTCATGCAGCCAACAGAAAATTGTCTGCATTTAAGATGCCCCTGCATCCCTGCATTCTATTAAAATGCTGGTAAAAGACTGCATCTACATGAAAAGACTTTTATACAGTGAGTGATTTTGACTGACTGCTGTTCTAAGGCAAACAAAGATTTAGGCCTGTGGCTGAGTCAGATAAAAGCTCAAGCTGCAGAGGCAAAAACTCTCCTACAAGTCTCAAGGTTATTCAATGGA
>NW_005054354.1:4094592-4166632 GCF_000277835.1 Geospiza fortis | reverse complement strand
ACTCTCTGCATTTCAGCAAGCTCCATTTCCTTTGGTGAAAGTTTGCAGGAAACAGCCCAAAGACATGGTGCAAAAGTGGTTCATGGAGTCTGGGGATGACCTTTCTGACTGATGAATATCTTTGGTCACTGCAGGTTAAACTTTCCAGAGACATAAATCTGTGGGGAAATGTCATAGCTCAACCGTGTGAATCAAAAATGGGGAAATACATTCTTTCATTTCATCTGCCAAGTATGCACTTGGCCAGCTTTAAGATGCTAAATCATCTGTAAACAATGCATACTTGGACTTTTTTATATGTTGTTCTCTGAGGAATGGTAGTTTTTCTATATTAGTTGATCTATTCTAGAGATAGAAATTCATAAATTTAAGATAAGGTTCAGCTAACAGATATACTTGTCTACAATTCAAATGTCTACACCTACCAAATAAGCAGACATCTATTACTTTTGTATGACTGTAATAGGATGAAGCCTAGAGAAAAAAGCTAGAGATCTAAAAGAAGCTAGAGAAAAATACCATATCTACCACTCAGAATTTCTAGTGCACCTTAGAGATCTCCAAAGGGAATGAGTTGTTAGAAATGCTGGAAGGAGTGGCCCATTGCCTTGCTTTAGTCCATGGACATGTGTCAAGACCCATAAAAATCTTCTGCATATGATGAATTTTTCAACAAGCTGAGGTTACTTTAAATGTAAGAAAAATGGAGAAACCACGCTTGTTGATCTACAAAACCATGAATGTTATTATTTAGGTGAATAAGAGCAAACCCAAAGCCATTATCAGGTGGTTGAACCTACAATGTCACTAGGCTTAGGAAACAATTATCTTGTTTCATTAATGCATATTTTTTCACAGTAAGGCTAATATCTTACAACCTTTATAAAAAGTGGAGTATTCAAGACACAAGGAATTGGGGACATCTACAAAAGGATATATTTTTACAAGTTCAAACAGATGCTCAGTTCTGTTCCCTGTTTATCCATTGTCAGATTATGTGAACAAACCATCCTCTCACCTAATGTGAGCTCAGCTGAAATGCAAGCTCTCTAGTTTGAGCAACAGAGAAGATTAACTATGTATGCACAAAAAATGCCTTCAATCCAAAGCAAATATGTTAAAATTAAAATCTATGTTTTGGCAGTCATCTAGAAATGTTAATAATTTCAGAACGTCACCCAGTGTATCATGACCACACACCACATTACCTATAGTCATTTTCAAACAGGTCATGCCTTTCTGAAGTGCTATCAGTCAAAACTCAACCAATAATTTTCTCTTTTACAACATTCCCTTCCCTTAGTAGCCAACTGTTTACCACCATCTCAAGAGGTGCACTGGCCAGGAGCTGGTCATGATGTGAGGCATGATTTCCACAGTGCCTAAAGCTGGCTGAAATTTATTTATCTCACCTGCCTGACACCTTCTCATCCAGTGGCTCCAGGACAACTGGCTCCCAAAGTTAGGGCGTGGTGTTAGAAAAATGAGAAGCTGTGCTACTAGTGGGACCACTGAGGAAGGACTATCTTTTCATTGGTCTTATGCATCTCCAGGCTAAAAAACTCTTTTAATATGCACCAAGGCCTCATGAAGTGTCAGTCTTGCAGCTGCAAGTTGATGCCAGGTGAGGCAGGACTGTGAGAGCAGAGCAGCACATATAAAACCAGCTTGTATTATCTGCTTCCCTGACTTCCCCTGCTTTATTTGGAAGCTAGGACGTTTCACCTGATGTTTTAGTCTAGCTGAGACTGCACATCTCTCTCTGTCTCCATATGTGGCTAATCATCCCATGGAGTTCAGAGAAAGAAAATTACCTGTTTGGAAAGTAACTAACAGCAATAACAGAAATTACTTCAGGCATTGTGGAGAATGATTTCTCCCACCCACGTTAAGCCAGTCAGTGTGAATTTGTGTTATATTTACTGTTTGCATTCCAGCATCCTCCAGGCTGATGATGAAATGGTGCAAAGCACAGCAGAAGCACTATATTTGCATCAGGTACAACCAAAACCAAGAGTTCCTTCCACTAGCAGTGCTGGTTACATTTTCTTGTTTGTGAGACATATGAAGAGTAACTGTTTGTTAAAACCTCAGCCTGGTGTTGCAGTACCAGTCTTCTTTCATTTCACTAGTTAATTTGGCTTTTTTAATCAAGGAGATTATGAGGTTCTGGAGAGTGGAACCACAATGTGGTTGCTGTGGTCTTTGCACCAGACATGAGGACAGAGTTAACAGATGCCCTGCTAGTTCATAGCTGACACAAAGTGAGATCACCTTTTTTTTTTCATTTTGCAGCACACAGCATCCCATTTAATTTAATCCGCTTTATATTTCTCACCATAAAAACTTGCACATCATATAACTAGTGTGAAAACTATGCAAGGTATAGAGGTGTAGAGTTAAAATTAACCCTCTTTTAACAATCTACCAGTTTGCTAGTCCTCAAAATTTTATTCTGAGTCTCTAAGTAACCAGAATTCTTTAAAGCAAAACTCTTAATTTTTTTTTGTTGTTTAAAGAGGGCCAAATCTGAATCTTATCTTAAATTTTACAGGACAAATCTTTTGTTCCCCTGTCATAGAGGAAAGTGCTGAAGTATGACAACATTATATTTAAGGGGTTTCAAACAAAAAGCAAAGGAAAAAATGCCAGTTTAACTATTTATTTGATAGCGTATATTAAGACTCAATTTAGCTGGGGAAAGGGATATGACAGGTGGTTTTAAATGTGTGATGGTGACAGTAAAACTAATACTTGCATCTAATTAATATTAATAGCAATTAAGAGACTCATTTTCAGGCCCCTGTTCTTTCAAATTTTAAGGCAGGCTATTCACTGAGCACTGGATGTAAATAGAAAGAAGGTAGTACTTAGGTTGCTACAAATTTTTCATACTTGTGCTACTTTCTTCTAAGATTAATTTTTCATTCTATTTTTTATGTTTCTATGGCTTTCAGATAACTTGGGACAGTAGTCACATTAATATCTGTAAATTTTTCGTTATGTTGACCAAAGGACTAGGAAAGGTATCTACTTTTGTCTCAAAGTTACTGAATTTCAATCTCCATGAGATTCTTATTTTAGTGCTTTCTTCATATTTTTCTTCTTTTGATATTCACTATATTATGAGGTATTCACTGAGTGATAACCAGGGCAGAGACAAGCCTAGACTAAAAAAAGTATCCACATTTTGTGTACTACACACTAGTGCTGTCTACATCTGAGGTCTTTGTGTGCACCTTGTCAGATTTTTCAGTTGGTTGGTGTGATATTCAATATCCTTGTGTTCTCTCTGAGTTGCAAAAAATCCATGTGGCACTATCTGTTCTGCCTGATAGGGATTTAGAGCTTGAGTCTGTGCTGCCCCTCCGAGCTACTGAGCATTCGTTAAGTAGTGCCTACAAACAGACATTCCTCAAGCTATGAAGAGAGCTTTTGATGCTTTTTAGCCCTGTCATTTGTCTATTCCCTTGAAGTCTTCAATTACAATTACTGATGCAAGCTGAAAGAGTAATTGTAGCAGAGCATCGAAGTTGGATTTCAAAATGCTTCTGAAAATGGACAGTGTGTTGTTTAAGTCACAGGAACAATTAAAAAAAGTTCTTAGGAACTCGTCTCCACATTACATGCTGTCTCACTTCATGGGATGACTCTGGGCTCCCATTATTAGTACAAATGGAACTCAGTGGTCTCTGACTCTATGTTGGGGTTTAGCCCTAAAGTCTGCCATAACACAGACATTTTGGGAATCTTCTAGCTCACACTTTACGCTTAGTACCTGAACTCGAGGTGGTTCAGAGCAGGACACTAAGGAAGATAGATTCCCAAGAAGGGTGGCAGTAGGGAGGAGAAGGGAGATAATTGACAATATCAATATGTGGGTGCAATTCAGTTGCACAGACATAGGTGTCTAGGGCCATTAAAAGTTCCAGGGATCCCACCTAGCCTCCACCTGCCTTCCCAGGCAGCCCTCTCTTGTAAGTCCTGTGTGGTACCTGCAAGTCACATACAAACATCTCAAATGGCAAAAGCTGTCACAAATTACATTAGACACCTGCTTAAACAACCTCATTCCTCCTTCAGCAAGGAGTCTGTTTATAGACTCCTTTGGTTTTCCTTATCATCTATTAGAGTAAGCAGTGATTGATTGATTAATTACTGTAATAATAATCCTTTTCTGACAATTTTAAGGATGTTTGTTTCCCCTAGCCTAATTCAAAACTCACATTTGTGGTTTTATGAATGCTTTAAAAAAGCAACAAAAGCCCTTTTTAAATGATTAGGCTTAATTATCTCTAATTTAACTGTTCAAACAACAACATTATAAGAAGTTTGATGATTGACTTCAACCATATACTGGGGATTATAAATTCATTTTCATCTCCAACACTTACAATATTTTACTCCACATTGGTACCCATAAAGAATATGCCAATATCAGGATTGAATATTGTATATGTAGCTTGTTTATTTCCTATGGTGACTTTTCTTCAAAATTCATTTTGAAGTGAGTCACTTATTTTTTTCAAGTCCACATATTACGCAGAAATTAAGGAGGGCTCTGAAAAGAACACCAATCTTTCCTTTTGCTTTGATAAAATTCATATTTATACACAGGAAACAGCTCACAATACTCGTGGTTCATGGCACTTACTTCATTTTGAAAGAAATTCACATTTGTTGACACTATATTTTGATCTATGATTATCAGTCCCAAGAATGATAATGTGTGCTTGTTACTTGAAACAGCAAAATACTGGACATGTAAATAGGTGAAATTCTGGGTTATGTAAGTGTGCCACATGGTCTTCTGCAGGAGTATATGAGCAGGTCTGCTTATATATGGTGTTTTCTAATATTTAAGCCATTAGAGCAACTCTTCCAGCACCAACTATAAAAGCTGAAGGTACTTGATTAGAGGTGGCTGAGGTCTGAACATGCCCAGCCATGCCAGATTCCACATGTACAGCATTTACTGTCTTTTATCCAGCTGTTTCACCTTTGACCAGATACTCCCTGTGGTTATGTTTTTGTTTAACCCAGAAACCAATGATGAAGTACTTTGATGGGAAGAGAGGGTTTAAGGCAAACAAGATGGATGATAATATAAAAATCCTTTATCTTGTGTCAAATGCAACTCAAACCATAAACACAAGGCATACACACCCTGTTTAACCTAAGACACTGGCCTGAGTGTTTTCTAGAAAGAGTAAATGGAGACATTCTGGTGCTCAAAGACGCTATATCTTTAGCAGAAAATGAGATCATACAGAAATCAAGAAATATGGTAAAATGTGAAAGAGTAAAGGTGAAAAAGCAGAGAGATCATTTGGACACAAATTATTCAAGTATATGCAGTCTCATATTCCTACTAATTCAAGGTCTGACTCCATGGAAAAATGGCCACAAAGGCCAAAAGCGTAGACAAGGATACTAAAACTATGACATGCTTGTATCAGTATGCAAAATACAAAGGCAGAAAAATGTTAAATTATTTATTCTCTCCACTATCACATCCTGATACACCTTTATGCAATTTGAGTGTTCATATTGAAATAAACACTTGTTTTGTGTATGAAAGTTCTAGGAAGCCCATAAATTCATTCTTCAGTCTGAACTTCATCATGCAAAATCTGCAGATTCTGCTACTAAGACATTTAACATAGACCAGGAGATGATAAATATATTGTCATAATCCTCATATTTATTAGGACAGTTTTTTTAAGTTTTGCATGTTGCCACTTGAGTAAGCAGCATGCACTGAACTCAGTAGCTGCCAAAAATGCTGCAGTTGCAGAAATTACTTTTCTTCTATAAAATGTAATTAACAGCTATCTCACATGATTTGGGTATTTGTATGAACAGATAAAAATATACGTTGAAAATAACAGTCATCATCTTCTCATGTACTATTTCATTCAATAAATAATGATGTTTTGTTTCTTTAGAAGAGTGATCTATGCGGTCAGAAAGAGATTCTTGCTATATAAAAAGATGACAGGGAAAGTGAGAATTTCATATTACATGATGAAAATAATCTAGAATTGTACTTTTCAATATTGTCAGCCATGCCACGTTTGATTTTCTTTTGTCTTGGCATATAGGGCTTTATTTTACCATTCAATTATCAAAACAAAAAGTAAGTATTTAGCTGAGTTTTAGATTTTTATTTTAATTTTGTGTTAAAAAATTAGTATATTGATGTATATTCACCTCTGCCTCCACAATTGTGCAACCAAATACGATCTGTATCTATATTAAAATCTGAGAGTTCAAAAATTCCATTCATTTTTTGCCTTTAACCAGTTTTGAGAACAAATTTTAAATTCTTCGAGAATTTAAGAATAAATTAAGTAATTAATTTTAAGATACAGTTTCTGCTGTACATTTAGAATGTCAAATATCTGTCTTGACAGTTAGCAAATATTTTGCTTGAACGTATTAGTTTATATTGGTATACCTGAATTTCCCCATCCAAAAGGAGAAATAGTCATTGTAGAACTTAGTAAAGTCCAACAATTATTGAAGTTAACAACTCCCATCATAACTGCTAAAAACATAAGTGAAGAGAAGCCTAATGGAGTTCAGCTTCAGATATTAAGGCCAAACACTGTCAAAGTCCAATTGTGCAAAATATATTAAAAGAGAAGTCTGTCTTCAATTGCACATGGATCAATATTTTGTCAGTGCCCTGACTTGTATCATTTGATGCATGGCATGAAGTAAAACTATCCAGAGTTGCATCAGAAATGACAAAACATTTCCAGGCATATAAATCATATTTGAGGAGCTTTGCAAACCTTTAACTAATGGGGAGTTACAGAGACATTTGAGGCCATTTTATTGGAAGTTCACCTCTCAAAGCATCTTTCACTGTCTGTTGCCAGGATCAGGATATTAGCACAGATGCACCTCTCATCTGACCCTGTTTAGCTGCTCACATGGCCTTTATAAGAAGAGCGAAGTTTATTCCAGCACTTATGTGACTGCCTCTTTGTAATTGATGACTCTGACATTTAAAAAATAGCTTGTTTGTTTAAAGACCTGTAATGAAAATTTCTCGATGACATAAGGAGCACTTTTCCAACTAGGAGGCAGGCAGGGAGTGAATCCTGATGGAAAGCGAGAAACCCTTGGAAAAAGTCCTTCCAGCCTTTTCTCTCTGTGCCCCACAAAAGTCTTCTCCCCTCCAGCAATCATGTAAGTGTGGTGCTGTCTCTGAGTTGGTGGATGGAGGTGGAGCTCAAGGTGCCATGCAGCTCCCAAAATCTCTGTGTGTGCAGCAGTGGGAGCTGCCTGGGCACCGCTGGCTCCTCCTCAGCTCCTCCTTCAGCAGGTACCAGAGGGAAGCAGAGCCAGGGTGCCCTAAACACTGCTCTGCTGCCATGCCCAGATAAGTGAGGGCTGTGTGCAGGAGCTTTTGGTGTCTGAGTTTTGGCTGTGAGCCTCAGGGGGTGACTGGCTGGTGGAGAGGGAAGAAGGGGATCCAATCTCCAGAGACTGGGTGCAGAACAGAGAGAAAACTGACTGCAATAGGATATGCTGGAGCTGAGGATGACATAATTTGTTTTTGTTCTGCAGGGAGGCAGGGAGAAAAGGCAATAATTTCATGCTAGAAATGGCTGGAGAGTGGGTGTTTCTATGCATGTGTGAGTGTGTAGGAGGCAGGAGGGGGAGGGCAAGGTTCTAAGGAAAAGAAGAAAGGAGCTCTGCAAGAAAGGTCTGAGAGCACTCATGTGAGTACAGATCTTTTAAACACTGGCAGTTTCACTCCTTTTGATGTATTGCTTTCTTCTTTAGCTCCAAATGGAAATAAATTAAAATTCTTTGTATTAAACTAATCTCTTCTGCATTAAAATCAGCATCATTGTATGCAGTATTTACTGAGACTTTCTTTGCCATACTGAGCATCACCTGTAGTACTGCTGGGGAAAAGTCAGATAATATTGGACACCCTGTCTTGATAGGTGTTCCTTAAAAATTTATTCATAGGCTAAAAGTCATGAAGCATGTTGAACTATGCTGCTGCTCTGTTATTTGTGATCTCTTCTATTCTACCTTTACATAAGCAAAATAGCAAGTCTCAATAGGCAAAGGCTACCAGCAGTTCATGATAATTGGCCTGAAATCTGCCTTTGAATCCTGCAAACCTGTCAGTTCTGAAGAAGCTGTCATCCCTAAGCCTGTAACACAGTGAAAGGCTGAAAGAGCACTGAAAAAATGGGTTTTTTGCACTGGTATGATTGAAAAATGGCATCAGAAAGAGGTGGGAAACTGAAAAATGTGGAAACTGAGGTAATGATGAGAACTTGACAGTGTAAGGGGAAAGTGGAGAAGCATTATTGTGTGGGCCTGAAAGACACACAATGTAGATGTGTGGGGCAGCATTGATTATACTCCCCTCACTAGCAGGTTACCAGGATTATTCTCCTGATGTTGGGCAGAACCTCAGCCAATGCTCTTGGTACTTGTCTTGTTTGTTGGAGTCTGGTTGACTTCTTGCACTGAAACTTCCACAAAAGTTTATGTGCCACACAACAGCCTGGTGTGCTCAGGCAGGTTTTCCTCAGGCAGTTTTAGAGGAACACATCCATCCAGAGTAGACACTGCCTCCTGTCAGACCATGGCACTGGCACTGGAAACCACACTTGTATCCAACCTTGTTTATTTGACAAGTGGGATTGAGGGTGGATTCCTCTGTCCAATTCCACAGGAAAGTCATGCAACATGGCAGTGCTACACGTGGTGTGAAAATATTGATCACATTTATGTCTTTGTACTTTTAATATCACTTTAGAAGGTTGTTTTATTTTAATGGGAGGGAGTTGCTCTAACACAGATGGGAGAAGTTGAAAACATTCATATCATCTCTGGTCATTTTCTAGACAGGTCACAATGGCAGCATCCTTACTCAGAGTTCAAAAAAACTTCATTTTTTTGGCCGATTTTTCTTTTTAATCTCTTTAGTCTGTCTTGTTCCAATTATTTTCTGCATATCAGACAAAAGTATATTTTTTAGGCCAAACTTGATTGCATCAAAAGAAAATGCCATTGACTATTATATAAGAGATTCAACTGTTTCTAGCACAGTTGAAAAAGTAGCTCTGAATTGTTTGGAGAAATAGGGATAATAAGAAGAATTATACTTGAGCAATTGTTTATACCAAAAATTCCACTCCAGCCAAGATGCTGAGCGGATAGATTTTTATTTTAAACTTTGCAGTGTTGTAAATACTACTTTTCAATAGTCCATTCAGTTCTGAAAGAAGGATTGTGATACTTTAATCTTTTCTTTTTTTGCTACAAGAGTAATGAATTCATCTTTGCTAGGGCATAATACTTGTAATCTCAAGTCAACTGGAAGTAATATTTTTCAAAAAATGTTGGGGGATAGTAAAAAAAATCAATTTGAAATTATTATGATCTTAAGAACATTTAGTAAAAAAAACCAAAATCACAATATTTCTAAATTTTAGAGGGTGTTTAATTTACCTATTCCAGAAAAATTGCCACAGACTGGGAAAATCTTCTACCTAACCCCAAGCTAGGTGTGATCACCCTAGTCCCAGGCATATAGGATTTCATCTCTTCCACATAAAAATATAACCGCATTTAGATGTTAGTCTCATTTTGCCTGTGTGTGTCAGAATCAGTTGCTAATTTTTTCTCCAGTATGAATTCTGTGTTAAACATGCTTTACCACAAGCTGGCAGAAAAAGCCAGGTTTTCCCTGATTTGGGTCTCCAGTTAAGTTGTGCAGTACTGGCAGTGGTGATAGCAAGGTACATCAGGCTGGCTGGCTGTCTCTCCCTCTCTCTCACATAACTGGGAAACAGCTGTGGGAAACAGCCAGGCCAAGTATGGGAAAAAGGAGGGGCTAGAACAAAGACCCTGTAGCAAAGAATAAAATACAAAGTGTGATCTCAGTAAAGATTGTATCGAAATCTGTTTGCACAATGCAAACACAATCAAGACAATGTAGACAACCTTTAATCTATCATTTTCCAGAAGATCACCCCAAATTTGGAGTATATAATAGAAATCATAAAAGACACTTGAAACAGCCTCTCTCGGAGTCAGGACTGGAGGGAGAAAGTCAGTGTGGTTAATCAGTTTCTGACAGCAGTCCCATGGCAATGCAAGCAGCCCTGTCCATTTGACAACCAGAGTGATGCATGATACCTGTACAGTATAATTGCATCCACTTCAACAGACTGCAGCAAGATTTCCACTCTTTCTTGCAGTGACAGCAAGTTCTTCTCCCAAATACCAGAAATTACATGAGATACAACATTTTTGTGACCTCGATTTACATCCTGCAATAGCAGGGTTTAGGTACAGGCTAAATATTAAACCTACTCCTTCAGAGTAATTTAAATTTCACATGCACCATGGCCTTACTATTTTATTGCTATTAGTGATGGAGTTAGATAGTCTTTTATATCCCGTTTTATGTGTAAAAGAGAAAAATCACATTAAGCTCATATAATTTTCATTCCTTTTTCTTTCATTTCTTTGCATTTCAGTCAATTTAATGCAACAGTATTATCCTTCCATTAGATAAAGGCACACCTCATATTTTTGTGTCTGAATTAGGCAGTGCATCTGTCTTTTAGTTTGGGAGAGTGAGAGGTTTGAGGAAAACGCAGAATGCTCATGTAACTAATTTCTCTTTTAATGAAAACAGTTTTTAATCTCTTTCACTTGTTGTGTTGGTATCTAAGCACATCTGGGTCTTACTTAGGTATTCAAAGTCCTTGTTATGCCTCAAGAGCATCCTTCCCAAAAGGATTCTATTTGTGCAAGTGAAAAAGAGGAATATATTATCATTCATCTTAAACAGTCTTGCTTTTGCAGATTCCCTTTAACTACACAAAAATAACCATACAGATAAGTACTCATTCTACTTTTTATGGCTGGGGGGAGGGCAAGTAAGAATCCTTCAATAGAAGGAATGTGGGGTGAAGAAGAGTGGGTAAGAGAGAAAATATTTAGCTCTGATCCAAAGTAGAACCTGCACAGACTCCAGTGGAACAGGAGCACATCTGTTATGTGCAAACAGTTCTTCCCTGTGCATGCACAAGGCTTGCCATTGGACCTGAACCTCATGTGTGCTATTACTCATTTTAATGATGATATTTTTTTGAATGACAGGACAAAGCCATTAATAGGTTTGGGGAGAGTGCTCTTTGTAAGATTATCTATGGACTGGCAAGGACTGTGCAAATACAGAAATGCCTTCCAGCTGCCTTGGCCAGCATGGGGGACAGTAGGCACTGTCAGAGGGATTTGTTTCACAATTTCTTCACATCATTATATTCCTCCTTCCATTGCTGCTAGTATTTGTTTTTTCTCTATTTCCATCACTTAATTGACACTGTCAGTTCCACTACTCTCTTGTGCTAGGCTGGCTTCGAGGGGTCTCTGGTGCTATGGGGCTTTTTCTGATAGCAGCAGCCTGAAACTGGAGATGTGGGCAGGTGCCCTCTGCTCTCTCAGAGTGAAGGTTGTCCTTTGTCCTGTGCCTTCAAACCCAAGTGAACACAGCTGGAAGAAAATGTGGCACCTCTGCTTATCAGAAGCTCTGCAGCAGAGAAACAGCTGCTATGCTTGCTGTCCTATAGATTCCAGATTGCCTCAGAATCCAGAACATGCTCTCCAGGTTTCAGAGTAGATGGACCACTTACTCTCTTTCTAAATCAGTACTGTTTTTGAAGCTAGCTGAAGATATATGAATAAGTGTGAAAATACACATACTTCTGTTTTCAAAAGTACCTTTTAGATGAGTTTTGCTAGGTGGAACTGTGGTATTCAGCATTTAGCTTGCAGCTCATTGCAATAAATCTGGGAGGACAGTGAAGTCAGAGAATGAAAATGTGGTCACTGCTAATATCAGAGTTACTGTCCTCTCTTTCTATGGTGTCTGTCACGTAACAAATAAGCACACTGAGAAGCATTCACAGTAGTTATCCCAAGCATATTGAATAATTCATAGAAGCACTGCTAGGAATTGTGCTATAGGGACATTTCCAACATGGTATCGTTTTTTTTTCATAAACCTCTTCCTCAGTCCCAGTTAATCAGATTACTCCTTGCCATGGGAGTGCTGTTACAATAGTTTTGCCATAGCAGATACAAATATATGTGCTTTTGGAGGGATAGTTAAAAGACTGGATAGTTTCAATCTCAATAAAAATAAAATTATGGAACTCTTCAGAATTTGTTTCTTCACAGTGTTTAATTGTAATTTTACTTACTATTTAATGCTGAAAGCCTTGAAAATGTTTCAAAATCAGTTTACAGTATTATAGGCTCACTAGACATTTAATAGATTGATTGGTTCATCTTTATATATGTAAAATTTCTCAAGGCTAAACAATTTATGGCTTCCTTGCTGAGAACAACTAAAGGACTGTCAGTTTCAAAATTATGCAAAAAACATAATGTATCAACTATTAATGGAATAAAATTAGGGACAAATTATATTTTGTAATTATAATAGTATATTTTTATCAATTATTGTAAAAGCTTGTTCTATTTTGTGAATTGGTTTATTCTTCTTTATTTTTTATTGTATTGAACTGGTATAAAGTCTCTTTGGTATATCATCATAAAATCCGTTAAATCAAAATGCACTGTATCAAACAAACACTGAATTCATTCACCCAGCAATGCTTAATTTTGCTGTTAGGACAGTGTTATTTATGGTGATGTCTCTCTTGTTAGTGTCAGCAGCCCCATCTTTGGTTAGAATGATTCACAAAGACAATCTTGAGGTTTTTTCTGAGCTCATAGTTTCTAGTAAAAGCAGAGAGAGCTAAAATAGACAAGAAGCCATACTTTCATTTTTATACCCAAGGTTGTTTGCATTTTTTTTAGTTTGATCTTAGGTACCGGAGTTTCTCTGATTGTAATCCCCACTGGAAATAATGACTGTGTAATTTAACTGCATTTCTAAGAATTGTAGCTGACATATAAGCAGTTGACACCTGACTGTTTTTTGTCTGGAAACCATTTTTTCTGGTTGTGCCTATATGTGAGCATTGCTTGCATACAAGTCTGAAAAATTAATAATTTCATACTTAAAATGACATAAGAAGCAGAGAGAACTAAAGGAGTTTTAATGTAAATTGCCCTCCATTTTAAAAACATCAACTTTTGGAGCAGATTCACTAGTATAACTCCAGTCTGTTTGTGCCTTCCTGAAGCAGGACAGGGCTTGTAGACAGGCAGGAGTTGGTGTTTTTTAAAGACAGGGATGAACAAAGCGCTCAGTGCACAGCAATTTCTGCTTCCTCTCTCACTCTGCTGCTGGCATTCATGTCCCACATTCCTCCTGCTCCTTCCATTCCTGAGCCCCACATCACACACACTCATCCATTGCTCACCCTTAGCTATCCCCTGTCTCCTGTGTGCTGCATCCTTTAACCCATGGCACTCTTGCCCTTCTTTGTGCACTTCTCATGCAACATTTCTTAGAAGGAAGTTTATGGAGTGGCTGTCCCACTTCACACCATTTTTACAGGCTTTCCAAAGAGGAGGAAGTTGTGCATATAATATGGTTGAGAGAACTTTTCCAAGAATCACCTTCAAAGACTATGGCTACCATCTCCAGTGGGACGGGAGACTGCAACTGGATCTCAGTTTCTGATGGACACAGGAGCAATACACTCTCAGGATGGTGCCACCTACTTTGTCAGGAGCAGGACAGAAATATTGTGTGGAAGCAAATGACATGGAGTGGTAGCCTTCTGAGGAAAAATCAGATACAATGATAATTTTGGGAAAGGCTTTTTAATTACCATGGGATGATTCACAGGAACATTGGGAGATGGCAGACATAGTGTGAGACTGCTTTTTCATGGTCTGAACAAATAGTCTGATGTGGCATCACAGTTATTCATAATAACACATTTTAATTTACTTTTATTCATTAGCTAATTAAAAATTAATAAATACAGACATCCAGAAAATTAAGTCTTTGCTGAAGGGAAAGATATGGTTGTTCTCGTACACGACAGAGTTAATGCCCCTTTATATATAAAATCTGAGGTTTGACTACTGAACAGCATCTGATGTATCCATATTGCAGCAGTCTGTAGCAAGTTCTGGAATCCAAACATTCAACGAAACCTCTACATTGCAATGGAAAATGATGGACTACTTGCCCTGCAATGGTGTTGTAATTGGTTAAATATTTTCTATACTGGAAATTAAGTTCCAACAATATTGTGACTTTTCAGTGCTATAAAACATACTAGAGCAGCAAAAATTCTGTTCTCTCTCAGAAACCAAAAGACAAAATAGATAAGGTGGATGAGACATAAAAGGAGGAAGAGTAGCTAGTGGGAGATTGGATAATCCTCATAAAAGGGGAATGTGATTCGTAGCCATACAGCTATAAGGCTAGAAAGTGACCTTTTCCTAACTATTATAAGGCTGGAGTTTTCTGTGTGTTATAAAGCAGTTTTAAAGAAAGAACTTGGTGGGACTTGTGCTAATGATTTTGCCTCCTCACAAAAAAAAAAAAATTATTTATTTTGTAGTTTATAGTGTAATATTCAGAAATGAGCTGAAAGTGAAAGTATAATTACTCAATGGTGAAGGTGTTAAATTGTTTTGCAAAGAGTAAAAATATATTGTCCTTGAAAATGAGTGCTTGGCAGTGCAAGAGGCTCTAGAGATATTAAGGCAACCAACATTTGCTTGGAAGGAAGGTCAGTTTGATAATACATTACCCTCTATTAACCTGGAAAAATACTGTAAAACCTTAGAGAACCTAAAGGAACTCCACTATTTATCTTTACCATGCAATTTTAAAGCAAGTAATCTATTCACACATGCCTGAAAAACTATTGAGTAGATCTTTTGTTATAGAAATTATGTGAAAAGCTCTCGGAAGTTAAGGTAATTATTTTGTAGATAATTTCACTATCAAAAAAAGAAAGAAAATATAGAGGTAATACATAAGATAAGCCCACATAAACTAAAATTTGAATGACCTTTATAAAACTTATGAGTAGAAAATTAATTATATACTAGCCGTACATTTGTATAAGCATATGTTAATGAAACAGTAATCAAATATAGCTCCATTTCAAATGCACTGAGGTATTTATATGTAGTAAAATATCAGTAAAAATCCCTTTATTTAGCTGGAAATTTTTTCACTGTGTTGATACATTTAATTTCTGCTTGGTAGAATGCTTCCTGTCTTTAATTTTGATTAAAAGCATTAATCTGTAGTGATCCAGACCTCTTTTGAAATATCTGCCTCTGAAAGGTGCTGACCTTGTAAACCCAGTTGACTACTTTAAAGATAGAGCAAGATTTGAGGATTTATATCTATCTACAACAAGGAGTGCATATATATATTCTGAATTTCTGATTTAGCATGACAGGAGAAGCTCCAATAACGAGGGTGAAGCAGTGAATGAGCACACATTTCATTACAACTAATGGCATGATTAAGATGTTAATCAGTCAGATTCTTCAGCATAAAGTTTGGTAGTGAATTTTTAGCATAAAAAGTAGCATCAGGGACAACAGCAGGCATTTCTTTTGGGAAGAATGTGGATACATATTATTATTATTGTAAATTAATGTTTCTAATCAATACATCAGAGCAACACCTTCAGATTTGGTGCCTGGTGGTTGGCTCCACATCCATGGTTTGGATCTGAAATAAAGACACTGACTGCTGGCAGCTCACGTTGATCTCTGTCAGCAAAACGTGGACTTGAGCAATGAATACACAAAACATCCACAAATCAAGCTGTAAGTCTTAGCCTTAAATTAAATTAATAACCTGACTTATAGTCAAATCAGATTTGTACTGGTTTCAGAGAGTCAGCTGGGGAATTAGGCACCTGGATGGGCACTGTGTGAGTGTCGCAGGAAAAATGAAGTATTGATCAAACAATGATGAAAATCATAGTTTTACCAAATAGATAACAGTTATAAAACTGACCCACTTCTGGCAGTAATGCCCACTGCAGTTACAAGGAATCTCCTTGGAAACCATAATATCTCTAAAATAGAAATGAATTTTCAAGTTGTACCTCTATAGATTTTAAATAGAGAATGAATCCTACTCATCTATCTTTGCACATATTTTTTAAGTGTCCAAAATGTGCTGTTGCTTTCACAAATTACTAATTTAGTGTATGGCTAGTTATTCTTGTCCTTGTGCTGCTAGCATTACTCAAAGAAATAAAATAGCTCTATTAACCATTTCAGTTCGCATGACTGCCTATTACTAAAAATTCCCAGTAACATTTATATTTATATTTCAACATATGAAGGCATTTGTCACTGTGCTGCAGCATCTTTATAAATGCTCCATCTAATTCCTCACCTCATCCATCTCCCTTTTTACTTCCTGGCAGTTTATGTCAGGAATCAGCAGTGGCAATGGTGTGCAGTTGACAGTGCTGCTGAAAATGTCTTCCACCAGGGACAGGTGGCACATGGCCAGGATTCCCAGTGGGGCACAGGGGCTGCTTGGTATTTACATCATGCTTTTCCATGCCCTTCTGCCTTTAGGCTGCTGGGAGGCTGACTGGGCTACTTTCCTCCTCCTGGGAGCCATTACCTAGATAAATGTGATGCGCTGCCTACAGAAATAAAATGTGCGTACAAAAGCAAACGTGTTGTAAATTTTGACCTCCTTTTTCTAAAGAAAAAGAAGGGTTGCATTTCTTCATGAGCCTCTGCACACAGTGACACCTCCCAAAGTGATCCCAAATAGCTATGCAAACGTGGCATACATTTTTTATCTCGCTCTTCAGATCCACTGACGCTCTGTCACGCAGTTCATTCACACCAGGCATTTCAGGATGCACAAGAAGTTCCTGCAAGCAAAGCTTAGACAGAACAAGCTTACATAATTTGCAAATAAGAGGCTACCTTGAAAATTGGAACTTTTTCTCTTTATGTGGTCTTGCCTCCAATATACTTAGCATCTTTTAAGTAAATAATTTTTCTGTAAAGTAGCAGCTTTAACATCCATGCTATGCTTTCAGATGCTTGAAGAAGTGAAAACTGTTTCTAGGAAGAAAATTTGCCTACTCTTTACTGCTTTATGATCAGCATTCATTTAAGTATACTTTTGCTATTTCATTACTTATGTTTTTTAGTCTACAATATTTCATGTTTACTAGATCAGCAAATAATCAAGGTCTTTAGATTTTTCTGGAATGTATTTTATTTATCTCCCAAATAAATGCCTCTATTTAAATAGCTTTTACCACTATATGCAAAATACAAATAAAATGGAAATAGTTTTTTTCTACTAATCCACATCTGCCTGAGTGTAATTACATGATACATGCTGGTTAAGCACAAAAATTTTGAATAGACAGCTTTTTAATTAGGCATATGCATTGGGTCACAGTAGAATTAAAATGGGTTCTAAAAAATTGATTGTATAAACATGGCACCTGCTTACTCAACAGATCTGAGTCTTGGGTAAAGTTGCAGACAAGTGTCTGTGTCACATATTTGTGTTGGCCTCTGAAGCAAAGTTCAGAGCCAGTGCTCAGTCCTTCATGATAGGAATGATGAAGTCCAGTGATGGGAACAGATTTTAGCCCAAGTTATCACCCCTACAATGCTGTTTGTACAAGTACTGGCTCAAATCTGACAAGCAGATGATTTATATCTCTTGTTCAGGTTTCAGAAAGAGGAAAATCTAAGCCTATTTTATGCCAGTTTGACTGCCTGAATGCCTAAGAATACATGTTGGCTTGAATTTTTGTCCAATTTAAAGAAATAATAAATTATAATAATCATCATTAATGACTTATTAAATAAATAATAACTCTTATTACTATCATATATTATTATTATTTTTCCCCCTGAACCTCAGTTCCCAGAGTTCAGTGAGTGAAAGAAGGAGCAGTGGAGGGTGGTTACCTGTCAAACACAAGTAAAACTTTCTGTTTGTGATGGAGCCTGGGAAATGGGTCTTCCATGCCAGTATGAACGGTGATATTTTAATGGACTATTTAGTGTTCTCACATACCAGCAAGTGGTCTTGAAACTATTTCTGAATGCAGAGGCAGCTGCCCATTATGTCTCCCAGCAGCTCTTTTCATTTCGCTGTGGCTGCTGCAGTACTGTCTATCAGAGAAAGTTGTTATAAAGCTGATAATAACATGGTCAGTTTTAAATTTAGTTCTTTTCATCAGCAGCTGTGGTTATTGAGTTATTGAATGCGTGTACTTCTCCCCAGGTTGCCTTTTTGATATGTTTTAGCAGTTAATCTAATGTTCCTCTTTAGAAGAACTAAGTATTTTCGTGGCAGGTGTTTTAAGTATTTCAGTACTAATATGCAATAGTCATCTTACACTGCAATCTCCTTTAAGAAGTTGTTGTCATTCCAAAATTTTTATTTTAAAATAAGGGTAATTTTATACTGAATATTAACAAAATAAGGGCATTTTTCTTTTTCTTCTCTTTTTTTTTTTAAGACTAATCATGCTACCATGAGCTACAGGACCCTAGGCTTTATCTTTTGCCCATAAAAGTCAGGCCATCAGATGTCAGCAGCTAGAGCTAAGTAGGTTTTACAGGGTTCTGTGGCAAGTCAGAGTACAAGAAATCAGAGAATTTCTGGTTATGCAGAAATTTCTGAAATCTTCTACAGCTAAAAAAAAAAACACTTCTAGCCATTTGTAATGGAAATTATTTATTCACACACTGGATTAACATCTATGGCAAGTGGAGGGAAGTTGAGTTTCAAAGTTTCAGAATGTGGTTTGTCTACTACTGTTTAACTAAAGGATCCTCACACACTAGTTCTCTGTACTGCTGCTTGTAAGTGTATGTGTGAATGTGCAAATGGCTCATTTCTTACAAATCTTTGCTTCTTTCATGACCATCAATCACATGCTGTTGTTATTAAAATTACCCACATGTTTCATATTTTGGTACTGGAAACGTGCTCTGAATTTATGATTAACAGGCTCCAGTGCCAGCAATCTTGCAGCACTCTGCAGAAAGAGAAGACAAGGTCACTGCTGAGAAGTGACAGAAATATCTGGTAATGACAGTAGAGAGTGTGGGTGGGCAGGTGAAGGGAAAGCTTCAGCGATGAAGTAATCGTGTATTGCCAGCTCTGAAACTGATGCAAAGTATGCATATGCAGCATTTAGATTATATGGGTGAGATATGCAAGTGGGAATAAGTAATGCTGGAGAAGCTAGCAGAGTTTATGTGGGCTATAAATGCAGCAAAAAATTATGCTGCCCAAGTCCTGCAGAGCTGGTGTGTCCTGTGCTGACTTGCCAAACCATCAGCTGGTTTTAGCACTGTTGCTATTGGCTTCTGCTGGCTGCAGGGGGGTAGCAGAGCTGTCTCCACCCCAAATCACAGCATTCTGTCATATTTTAAGCACATAAACCTAGCACTAAGCGCATGATCAAAAACCTGTCAGAAAGAATGGAGACATTTCTACTAAATTTCAATTGAAGATCTGATCTGCACTTTTTTCTCTGCATTCATACTTCAAAATTTAGTGAATTCTAATTATTAATGAGAATGGCAGCCTAATAGGCAATTAAATTCACTGAAGTACAGCCAGAAACCTAAGTGTACAAGAAATATAATTAGAAGAAATAGGCAAAATGTTTGTATACAAATAGTGGGAACATAGGTAAGACAATGGAAAAACTTTACCTACAAGATGTTTACACAGAGAACCTAGAGATAACAAAACCTATCAGAAACAATAACTGGAATCAACTGAATAGTACAGGTTCTTCAGAAAGGAGGTAAATAGAGCTGGTAGCATTTCCTGAAAATATAAGATAATTTGTGATGAAAGAAGTTATATCAATAAAACATATTCTGTTTGGATCAAGCACTTCAAGCATGAAAAAGGTTGGGTTTTTTTTTCAAAATTAAAGCTTGTGGAAAATCCCCAGGGTGTCAGATTTAATTCTGAAACATTATTGTAGAGACAAATGTAAAACAGAATCTGTCATTAAAAGATGTTGAAGCTCAGAAATTTCTTCACCAGTTACTAATCCAACTAAAGATAATGACAGTACAGATCTGGTTTTTGCTTTGAAATACATAGGTAACAAAATGGAACCTCTAATCAAACATTCAGGCACTGAGTCAATTAACATTACATGACAATAAGTAATGATCAGCAGACTTTAATCAGCAAAACAAGCTAGTTAAATATATGAAATATTATGAGAGTTCATGGTTTCTTCTGTGAAGAAGACATCAAACTTCATCAAGTGTAACATACTGTGTTGTATCTGATAACAGAGGACTAGGTTCAGACATCCAGGAAGACCCCTCCAGACCCCTTTTCCTAAATTTTTCAGTTAAATGCAAGAGCCTCAACTAAATCTGAGGTAACTTTAGGACAGTTTGACAAATTTGCTTGCTGTCAGTATTCTTTAAGATTCTTCAACTCAGTGCTGAATTTAGAATTGAAGATTCTGTTTTTGTGGCAGCGTAGATTTTTGAGAGGTAGGCCACGGTATCTGTTGTCTACTGGGTGTCTATCAAACCTGCCAGTTCATCTCGAGAGTCTGATTCAGATGCCTTCTCCACAGATCAGATCAGCCCTTCTGGGCTCCCTTATTCCTGAGCAGTCTCAAGGAAGATGAGGTTGGGGTGGCATGAGTACACCTCATTTTTTACAGGCTAGTGAGGAAGATGAAACTGGAGAGCACCTGGCAGAGAGGATGTTCACCCTGGAGAAGAGAAGGCTCAGAGGGATTTTATCAATCCACATAAATACCTGTACAAAGAAGCTTGGACCAAGTTCTTTCCAGTGGCAAGAAAAGAGGCAATGGGCAAACACTCAAACACAGAAGGTTCCCTTTGAACATCAGAAAACACTTTCCTGCTGGGAAGGTGATTGAACACTGACACAGGTTGCCCAGAGAAGATGTGAAGTCTACCCCCTTGGGAGGTTTTCAAAAGCCAACCCAATATGATCCTGGGCAACTGGTTCTAAGGGATTCTGATTGAGCAGGGTTTGGACTCTGACCTCTAGAGATCCCTGCCTAGCTCAATCGGCAAGCTGTAAGCAACCTCCAGTCATTTTAGCAAATTTAATTCTAAAAGTCAGGCAAAGTTTGATGCTTAATATAAATGTTCTGCATAACTTCAAAGATACCCACTCACTGTGAAACTGTGATTTCTGGAGGCAGACTATGGCTTGCTCAGAAAATCAGACAGGAGATGTAAAGTGGATCACTATTATGCTTGTCCATATGCACCCATTATTATTAGAAGCAGCAGAAGAGAACAGGCAGAAAAGATGATACAGGAACCTTTAAGGGAGGTTTCCTAAAGAAGACAGGTTTTGAACTTTGCATTAGCATGGCACTGGCTCTGTAATGCTCTTAACTTATCTCTCTCTTCCTACCAAATGCTGAGTACTTCTCTCTGTGTCAGCAATGAGGAACTCTCAGCCTGGAAAAATGAGTTAGGTTTGGAGAAAGTACAGCTGAGAGATTAATTTGAAGTGTTTCTGAAATTAACCCCTTTTTTACTCCTTCCTGTCTTATGATCTGAAACTGTTTCTCCCCACTGCAGTCCCACTGTAGCTCCTTTCTTGGAGCAGAATTTAGTAACTCATGCCCTTGTGTTTATGACACTGTACGTTCTCCATGTGACAGTACAGCAGGTGGGTCCCAAACAGCCCCACTGTGACTGAGTTACAGCTTCAGGATCTGCCCAGCCATGCTATCCATGTCATGTCTCAGAAACAACAAAGAGCTTTAAAGATACTGATTCAGGAAATGCTGAAGGATTTTCTGCTGGCCTGTGGAAGGTTGTTATTTGAGGAAGTTCTTACCCGAGGTCTTCTGGTGCTCCGTTTTGTTTGTTTAGTGACTGGGGAAAGGGACTACTTGGGGTGTATGTTTCCTGACTGCACTCCTTTTGCAAAAGCTAATTTCTTTTAACTACAGCTCTATATAATGTCAACTAGTTTATGTAATTTTCTGATATATCGAAACCATATTGATTTAAGTTTTATATCATAGCTAATCCTGTCCAAATACTTAAAGTGAGGGGCTGAAAACAGGCAATGATTTACTTGCCCAACACAAAAATTGCATTTTTCATTTTGCACTCTGCTAATGTATTGTAAGAGAGGATGAACAAACAGATTGGTCTCCTCCCACCACATAGCTGCATTGCCAGCACTCAGGGAAATAAAGACTGCATGGATTAAAAAGTCTCAAGGTTACTATTAAAGCATAGTTACTGAAACAGCAGCATGCACTGAAGAGCTCTCAGTTCAACAGAAGCAGTCCTGAGCAATGTCAGCCTCACTGCAAACGTGGGAGCCAGGCATGAGAATGCAGGTAAGATCTTTTTATACCAGGGCATGAGCAAATCATGATGAATTGCAGCCATTGCCACAGTAATTTGTACGGTGCATATTTTCTTTTAAATTCTGACTTCTGAAAACGGCTTTATTTTCAGCTGCTTGAGACAAAAGCATTGGAGTTTTATCAGCACTGCCTATGAAGTGACATTACTGTTTGTGCTTCTTTTGGAATCTATTTATGGTGCACATTTAAGAAGGCATTTGCAGCTCCTAAGGTTTATGTGTGTAATGCTCACAATCATTTTAACAAACTTCCTTAGCATTTTTTCCCTAGGCAGCCTCTGAAGAAATCTTCCTCTGAATCACAGTTTGTGCATATGCAATTAATTACTGTCAGGCTGTTACACAGACTGATCATGTGGGAATTGACCATTTCATGTTCACATAGAAACAGCCTTTGCCTTTTGCTCTCACTTAGAAACAGCCCTTGCATTGGCATCTTGATGATGCTCTTATCCTCTGTTTGCTGGATTAGATATTTTGATTGAAGTACTTGAAAGACATAATTACATAAATACACTTGAAGCAATTCCACCCAAACCACCTCATTCTGCCTAAGTCATTCTCATTTTCTTGCTGAGTTTTCAAATACCTTTAAAAAGCTTTGTGTTGTGATGTGTATATTTTTTAATTGTGTACCTTGTAGACATCTCATAGTATTCTGGTGATTAATAGCAAGATAATAAGACAGTCTTCACTCAGAAAAATACTTTAACTTCTAGAGTTCTCCAACCAAACATCCTTTTCTTTTTCTATAAAGATGTAAACTTTTTTATGAAAGTGAAAACTGACTGTGGGTCATCAAACTATTCTGAATATTGTTTGCTTTGATAACTCATTTTTATTTTAATATGCACCTTAACAGAACGTAAAAAAATTATTTATGGCTATGAGTATATAGATCTATTCTAACACCAAGAAGAATCTTGAACTTATTTCTGAGCATTTTAGTAACAGTAGATGGTTGGTGCATGGGCAATATGGAGACCCATAAATAGCCTGTTGTCTTAAAGAATTCTGCTTCCATATGCTCATATTGGTAGGTCTGCTATACATGAGACAAGATTTGAAGGTAAAGGTCATATCTTTGGGTTTATTTGACCAGCTGCTTAGGTGAAAATATTAAACTGATTTTCATCTATTTGCCAAGATTCTTCTAATGTGAAGCTATTGAACCTACCAAAAAATTTGTTGTGTCATTGTCCTTGAGCCTTTTGGCTACAACAAAATGCCATGAAACATCTCTATATTATGTAAGATAGATAGTTCATGCCTCGAATAGGAAATGACAGTAGCAGTTCTGAATGGCTGATGGCAAGTAATCATATTTAACAGAAAAGTGTCAATATCATGATCAGTGCAAAAACTATTTCCTTATGCACATGCATACACAGTCTTGATTTGCTATTCATTGATTCTGAAGTCCAGGAATACTTACTTTTTTTTTCTTTTGCTCTTCACCAAACATTGGTATTTCTTGACAACACAGTCTCCAAATAATCGTTCATTTTACCTTATTAAAAAAGTAATCTATAGAGACTGCACTGAAAGGAGTTGGAAAAATAGGGAAGACATGTCAAGAAAAAGTGAATGTCTGGATCCATCTAAATTTTCCATCTGTGAGCTTACACAGAAAATAACTGGTATTGTCATTGTGTCTTTGTATTACATTTACTGCCAGACAAAATTTACTTTTTTGTCTCTCCTATATGAGTCAGTATGTTGATTGAATTTATCATATTTTTTTAGTAGACTTCTATCTCATTTAAAAAAAATGCACTGCATATACAGCAATTGAAGTTGTCTCATGTTGTCACTGTTTGTTCTTCTCGTTCTAGGTGATGTGATTGTCTATATTAATGAAGTTTGTGTCCTTGGACATACTCACGCAGATGTAGTCAAACTCTTCCAGTCTGTTCCTATTGGTCAGAGTGTCAACTTGGTGCTATGTCGTGGATACCCTTTGCCCTTTGATCCTGAAGATCCTGCCAACAGCATGGTGCCACCCCTTGCAGTAATGGAGAGGCCTCCGGTAGTGGTAAATGGAAGACATAACTATGAAACTTATTTGGAATACATTTCTAGGACTTCTCAGTCTGTTCCAGACGTAACAGATCGACCACCACACTCCTTGCACTCCATTCCAGCAGATAGTCAGCTTGATAGCACATTCCCACCACCTGCCCATGATGATAATGTATCAATGGCTTCTTCTGGGGCCACCCAAGCTGAACTCATGACCTTAACCATTGTGAAAGGGGCCCAGGGCTTTGGCTTCACTATAGCAGACAGTCCTACAGGACAGAGGGTGAAGCAAATTCTAGACATTCAGGGATGTCCTGGTTTGTGTGAAGGTGACCTCATTGTTGAGATCAACCAGCAGAATGTACAGAACCTGAGCCATGCAGAAGTAGTGGATATACTTAAAGAATGTCCTGTTGGAAGTGAAACTTCTTTGATTATCCATAGAGGAGGTAAGTTTGGAAAGTCTGTACAATTACAAAAATGTGTGTAAAAGGTTCTAAACCATAAAGACATACATATACTCACTACATCCTTGTTTGCTAGATTGGAAATTAATTTCCATGTTGTGAGAAATAACACCATTGGTTCTGGAGAAGTGTGTCTGTAATTAATTATCCTAGGCAAAATCTTACAGTTTGTTGTACATTCCTTTATGTGTTTGAGTGTCAATGGTCCCATCTCTGTATAGGGGTAAAGCTAGGCCAGTTCCAGACCTTTCACCCCATAATAGTTTGTGTGGTGTCTGCAGCAAACTCACGTAGTCCCAAAGCAGTGCTGCAAGCTTTAGATATAGTTGTATGTATTGACTCATTAATGTAGATCAAAATCAGAGCAATTTATTTGCCCTTTACAAGGTTACTGGTTTTCCTAAGCCATTTTGCCTCCTTTTCATTCATTGTAAAAATTTTATACAACAGTTGTTGGGGTTATTTTCTTTCCTGATAACAGAGATCCATGGTATATATTTCTCTGATTAAAAAAAAATTAGCTTTTAGCAACTTGTTTTTTCTTACCAGCCTGACACAGTAAGTTTGAATGTTCACCATTGGAAGGAGAGAGTCAAGACATCCATAAAGAAGCAATAAGAACAGAAAAAGAGTTAAAAACTTGACAGTGATTTCATAGTTTTTATTATTTTAGCCAAACAAAATTGTTTTGTGGTTTGAGGTGAGCATCCATCCTAACTTATTATCACCTGAAGTAAATCATGATTGGATTTTTTTAACTAAAAATCTTTTTTTTTTTCTCTAAAGGCATTCACATGTCACTTAATGTACATTAATCTGTGCTTCAAAAGAAAAAGGATTCTATGCATAAAGATGCAAAAATACTTCTGAAGAATAGAAATTGGGAAGTGAAGATTTCATGTTTCCATATGCCAAATGTTTATCATTACAATACCTTAAAATCCTTAGGATAAGGAATTTAGTAACATTATATCCAATTGCAGAAGTAACAAACTTAAGGTGATTATAGGAGATCTATAGTCACATAGTCAGTAATGACACATAGTCAATAAAGTATTTTTCAGGTATATGTATAAAAAAGAATGATTTACAAGAGACAGAATCTGATATTTCTTTGGAATGAAACCAAATTAGGATGATAATTAAATTGGACTCACTATAGTATATGGACTTGAAGAAAGTGAATTGTTGTATTCATTGGTATTAAATCTGGTTGTCCTTAATGGCCATTAAGATTCTTGCACAATGGAGTAAGCAATATTTTTTTATTAAGTTGACAAAATAGGGAGCATTTCATAGCCAAAAAAGAACATTGGGAGAATTAAAAGTGTTAGTGCAACCCCAAAAAGGTGGAATTTTATTTTGGAAAAGACAGGATAATCACCCTCTAGAGGAAAACAATTTAGAACACCAGTCTTCAGAGAGAAGCGGAGTGTAAAATCCAGCATGCTGAACAAGCCTGAGTAATAACAGACAACAAAATAGATATTTCAGCAACCAGTGTAGGACAGTAGCAAAAAAAACCTGAAGCAGCAACATACTCAAGCCCTAGAGGATAATTGCTCTCTCTGAGGACAAGTTTCTTCGTAGATCATTGATTCATGATCAAAACATGATAGTTTAACATTGATCAACATGATAGTTTAACAAGTTCTGGTACATTAACTGAGCTGTGGTTATTTCCTGCACGTGGCTGTGGCAGGTAGGAGATGCTGCACTGAGCTCAACGCTCGATAAAGGCACTGTGAGTGTGCACCCTCTGCTGTGTCTCAGGCCAAACACTGAGGTACAGCTCGTTCCCCTGCCTCAGGGACTCAACATCCTGGGTCCAAATCCAGTAACATTTAACCCTCTGCTGCTGGGGCAGGAAGTGGTTGGTTGCTTTAGAGAAAGCAAGGAAGAGAAAGAGAGCACGTTTTGTTCATGGTAGAACAATGACCAAGACTAAAGCAAATGTTTGGAAATCCTACAGTGTTATTAAACTTAATGGAATGGTACAGAACTAATGTGAGTTTAATATCATAAATTTTTGTTCATCAGAAATAATGAGTATAACTCAAGATTGTGAGACTACAAAATTAAATTTTTTTAAAAGTTCACTTTTTTGCTTGATTCAAAATAACTGAAAAAAAAATGTATTACTCAAACCTACTTTACCTAAGAGATGGCTAAATCATATCTTAACACAATTATGAGAACTGTTTTAAGATGAATACCAGGGTTTTGTTCCTTTTTTTTTTTCATCTATTCATAGGAAAGGGAATTTATGTGACTAACTACACACCCAGAATGCAGGTTATTATGTCTATGTTGGTCATCATGTTCCTGTGCAGAAATGGACTTTTCTATGATGTAATTCATGTAATCCACTGTAGATGTTTCAAATAAGTCAGGTATATCTAAGTATATCTTAAAACTACATTTGCTGCTTGACTGATTATAAAGGGAGTAGGGGATAACTGATTCAGGTGTATGTGTCTATCCAACATGTTACAAATAATAAACAGGTGATAAGATTTGGTCATGTGAGATAATCTAAATACAAAACCAAATACATAAAGAAACTTTCTTTGACTCAAATATTTAGTCAGTGAAATCAGTAAATCAAGGCATATTTTCTCATTACTCATGGATCCAAGTTTTAGTTTATTATCTTTGTTGTGTAATGAACTTGAATTATGCCATCCTTTTCCATCATTACCCTAAGCATCCTGTCTTTAATGTCTCATTTTTAAGAATAAGGCCAAAAGGCTGTTCCTGCCTGTGGAGGAAGGCTGTGTTTTGCATAGGTTTGTGTGTTGCCTTGTAATGTTTCTGTCTCTGATATGAATATGGCCTGTCTGGACACCTAATTGTGGCATGAGGTATGCCACAAATCCATTTCTGTAAGTGACTTAATTTCTCTCTCATCCAGCAATCTTATCTACATTGCAGACAAGAAACAGATTGAAATTGACTGAGATTTATTCTCACTATAGGAAGTAGTATCTCACACTGGAAAAATTACTCCCTTGGATGCACACAGTATGCATGCTACAGCATTTTACAAACCATTGTCCCTCAAGCTTAAAAGGTCAACAGCCAGAGTATGCAGGAGAAGAAAAGGTGTGCATGTTTCAAAACAATACTCAAATTTGAAGAGGCCAATAAAATCTCTCTCACCATCACCAAACAGAGACTTGTCATGGGGTACAATCCAGCTGGAGCAAGTCCCACAGCTCAGTCAACTCATTTTAAGATTTCTAAAGCAGAAGCAGCAATGTATCTGCTTGTTAAAAAACAAAATGGTAATGGAAATAATACCCTTCTCTGTCAAATGAAAGAATCTCTCTAGCACTGGCTAGGCCTCTTACTGTCTTTTTCTTGTTTATTGGAAAAGTTCTTTGCTAAGTAGATGCACCATAATAGTTCAGTATCTTTACATCTGATTTTGCTGAACAGCCATATTATTTCCATTTATTACTATGAGCTGACAGAGGTGGTTGCACTGAAAAACAAAAACTAAAATTAACAGAAAAGTTAGTGGAAAAGTGTTACCAAAGGAAAAAAAAAAAGATATGAAAGAAAGAAAATAACACCCAGAGAGATTTACTCCTTTCCAGTTTTGCTTCAGCCTTTACACTTTATCCTGAGCTTCTGCAGTAGATTTCATCGAGTATAGGCTGCTGAAATAGTGTGGAAGAGCTCTTGAAAATCAGTCTTTCTGAATGTAGATCATAAATTCTGAATTAGTCCAGTGCTACTGAAAAACAGCGCTTAGTGGTGAAAGTGGTATGTAGCAAATTTATGTAGAGCAAAATATTCAGTAATAAGGACTTCAAAAACTGGGTTTGGCATGTTCTACTAATTGAACTATCCATGTATTTGACATATGCCATCTCCTTTAGAAAGTACCTTTGAAATATATGGACCTATAGACAGCAGCCCAGCTCCAGAAGTGTTCCTGTCTAAAAAAAGAACTGATAGATTCAAATCTAGATCCATCAAGACTATGTCTGAAATGCTGTTGTTAAGGAAACCTGCAGACAAGCCAGGACTGATTCATGCAGTTATGTCAACTCATAACAGGTGCTGAGAGTGAAACATTAAATGCAAAAAGTGGGAGGCTGACAAAATTCCTACATCAGGTGGCTATTTTATAATCATGGAATCAGAAAATGGTATAATCCAAACTGGCTCTGAGAAAGTGAGAATGTTGGTATGAAACTGAGCCAGAGAGCTGACACAGTGTGGACACTGTTTAATTGTTAGCCCGGTCCTGGTGTGGGACTGGACTGTCAGCAGCCAGTGTCACCATGGCATGGCATGGGAAATAGTGAGGGCCACATGCAATGCGCAGCCAAGGTGAGGAGGGAGAATAACTACATGCTTGTCAATTGTGTGAATAAAAGCAAGGAAAATTATCTTTCTCAGACACTGTATACATCTTGCTTGAAATGTGTAACTCATTAAAACCACTAACAGATACCAGTACATCACATGCAGCATCATGTTTCAAAAACAGGCAGAAATTTCACCAAAAAAATCTCTGAATATTCTATTGAAAAACACTAACCCTTCAAAATAAGCAGACTTCAGTGGAAGAAACCCTCCATCCTCAGCACCCTTTCCATGGACTTACTTCAAATTTTCCAGTTTTGCCTTTCTCCCATAGAGGTTTGCTGGTTTTTTCGGGTTTGGTTTTTGGTTTAGGTTTTGGTTTGTTTGTTTTGGGTTGGTTTTTTTGGCCAGGATTGCTGTGTGTTTCAGTTCCTCTGGTCAGGAAAGCTCATGCTTCTTTATCTCCACGTTGTTGCCTTTTGGGAAAGCTGCACGAGCTGAGGCAGTGCTAGTCTGGCTCAGGAAATTCTGATCTCTTTGTTCCATGACTTCAGCCCACTGCTGAGGTCTCCGTGGTTTTATTCTCATTCTGCAGTTCTTCATACAAAATACTAAGAGTTCCTGTTGCAAACTGGAGACCCTGTATCTCATGGCATGCTCATCCCCAGTTCAGGACTTTCTAGTCAGCAGTCCTGAGGATTTAAAGAAATTCAATTCTTGGAAGTATGATGTAGGTTTTTGATTTGGGACTTACAGAGTTTTTCCATCATCCTACTGTCTCTACGGTTTTACATACCTCAGTCAATGGCAAATTTTTCCTTTCCAGTCACTTCCTAAAGGAACCCAATCTTGGTTTATTTGCATCCTATGGGTACTCTGAATTAACAGTAGTCTATTCATACTTGTCTTGTTCACAAAGTTCTGCTTCTTTTATTGTTTCTGAGAGGAGATTTTGGGACAGACAAGGTCTCACATCTCTTCCTGTTTCCTGATATACTTTCTCCTCTCCAGACACTTACTTCAACTGTATATCTGCTCCTGATCTATTTCCTCCTATTTCCTCAAAGCAGTCTAATGTTGAGAGGAATATTTGGCAATATCTGCATTTTTAGCCCTTCTGTGTTCTTAAATGTCACATGCATTTCTTGTTTGTGAGCTTAAGGGACATTTTATCACACAAAGTGAATGTGCACATGAACCTAACAGAGAACCACTGACCCATTTGAAGTTAACCACGTGATCCATTGATACCTAGAAATTTGAGACATTAATGCCTTCTGTTGAACGTGCTGCTGACAGAATCCTCTTACAATTTTCTCTTTCCAATTTGCCACGTCATTTTGCCTTGCCATCCCTCTAAGTGCTGTGTTGTTCCTGGATCCATCTGCTTTAAAAATGATGGAAAACAAAGGTTCATAGATGACCTTTTGCCTTTCCATCTCAAAATTAGGAGTTTTTATGATACCATAAACTCAACAGTTTCCTCAGCATGATTTCTCTGTAAACATATTCTTCTCATGCTGGCTTTTGAGTTATTTCCCTTTTTTGCGCTCATTTTTGTTGCTATTTTAGCTAGTGAAGCCAAAAACATTTAATGATCAAAAATACTGTGAGTCATGCTATATTGTCCACTTCACTGACTTTTCTGTTAGAGGTAATGTTGCCCTTTTCCCAGCCATGGACACTTGTCCCTTCCTACCTTCCCTACATAGAAATCAGAATTATGTGCAAATTGTTCTCCTAACAGCCTTGTGAGAAGGACAGTTGTCTTTCCTTTGTTAATTCCAAAAATAAAATTCTGAAAGATTTTTAGAATTCTGAAAATTCTGAAAAATAATCTTCTGAAAGATTATTAGAAAATACCATTAACATGCAAAAAAACCAAAAAAAAACCCTGCTGTTTAATTATCAAGATTCCTGAAGCACTGCTTTCCTGACACATTTTTACAAGATATGTCTCACCTTGCAGAGTATCATACTTTTAACTGTGAGATATATACTCTCCTAGCAACCTTTCAATTATTTGAATCCTTTTTGCCCTACGCCTTGAGACTGTTTTATACTTTATATTCACTTGAAATACTTCTTAACCACCTTGTTGGAATTATCTGGTATAAAATCTATTTCAATAAATATTACACATTATAGCAGGTAAACAAAAATAAGTTACATATAGAGCCTGGTTTATGAAGGGATTCAGTCTAAATCTTTTTACTGAGAGAAGTTGTAACCTTTCAGTAACACAGGGAATGACAAATTTGAACAGGAGGAGTTAGGGCAGGAGACCAGTTATCCTAGAATTTGCACTAATGAAACTTTCATATCTTTTCTTGTGTAGCTCTGATTAGCTGTGAAACAGTGTGCAGTGCTTCCATATTTCTGAATAAAAGATAAAGAAACCATAGACATCCTTAATGAATATGGATTCCTGGAAAATAGACATTAATAATAGTTAGTAGCTGTTGCACTGTATTACTAGAAGTAGTACTAATTGCATTGCATTTCAGAGTGGTAGTGCTATGGTTTTGTTGCTTCTTTCTTATTAAGGTTTGTGCACTGTGCAGTACATTTGTGGATAATTTTGGAAAGCATTAGGTAAACCCTTTCTACATATATTACACAGAAGGTTTTAATGACTCTTAGAAAGCATTTTGTTTCAAAAGTGCTTTTATCACTGGTGAAACTGTTTTCTAATGAAGGCTTATATGGTCTGTGTGAAATTTGAACAGTGCTTCTATTAAAACTTGGGGACATTTCTCCTAGGGATATGTGTGCCTAACTCTTGCTGACATTGGGAGGAATTGGTTTGCACACTGGAGAAATAAGTCCCTGTAGAAAACCTTTTAGCAAAAAGAAACACAAGTGTATAGGCATTTATTGTCATCATTGCATGCCACAAAAGGTGACTACCATTGCTCCAGTGGCTATTCTGCCATTAAATTCTCACACCCCAGAGGCTACAAACAGTGAGCAGTCAGACATTAGAGTTATTAGGACTACAAAGAGACTTACCGTGCACACAGGATTTGAGCAGAGTTGCAGGAACTCTGCCTTCAGGACAGACAATTGCTCTTGAGGAATACAGGGCATGTTATTGTCTGCTAGCTACAGCCCACGTCACTCTAGAACCCAAGAGCTCCACTGGCAGGACTGCAGACTGGTTTCAGTCTTGCTGGTATTATTTAATGAATGTACACAAATTGAAGAACAGTTTGTTTGACAAAACAGACTTTTTGGCTTGTCTACCTTGGAATCTGGCCAGGCCAGAGAAGTTTCTCCTTTGCACTTGCAAGCAGTACTACGAGAAAACTTAATGGTATTGTCTTGGACTGTGCATCTCAGTGAAAGATGACATCTTTTGAAGCCAAATACCTCCCAAGCATGGTACATGGGAGAACCTACTGCAATGCTGAGGGATGAAGAAACATGGGGGTTTTCCCCAGTCACCCCTAGTCTAGTTTCTAAGAGAATCTCACCTTCTTCAGAGGAGATTTGGGAGATCTCAGCCTAAGGATGGAGAACTACAGAGCTGGACTCTAAAAAAGTACCATACAACCTGTGCTTGTGTACTGAGGCATGTCTAAAGTTTAGTCTAAATGTGTTGAACAATGTTTTTGTTGGTTCAGTATAATGTAATGTCCTATTAAACAGCATTTGTTGGGCTTCCAAATCTGTTGTCAAAGTACATTGTGTAGATGTTGTGATGTGGTGATTTGTAAAATAGTGCAATATTTTGTAGTAATAAAGTAAGCTAATACACTATGAAACAAGTGACTACATTATCTATTGTGCTCCAGACTTGAGACACAGCACTGGGGAGATGGGAAGGTGTGCTTTTCAGGCACTTCCTAAGCTACAAAACTCTCTTGGCCCCTATGGTTTGCATATCCAGTAAAAATGCAGAAACTAAATTAGTCTTCTAAATGAGGAATTAATCCCTGTACAATTCTTTGAGCAGTTTTCATTTTTACATTCTTTAAAAGGGAAGGAAGGCTTTAACAATGGCTATGCTTGCCCTCTATGATTCATGCTCAACATTTTCTTAAAATTTTTTTATAAACCAAGATTATAACATTTAATAAATACAACACTGACTTCTCAGGAAACCTTTGGCTGACTCATAATTCAAACTCAATCAAAATCAGCACCAGGATTCATATCCTTTTGTTGTGTCACCTTCAGTTTTAAAAAAGGACATGGAAGCCAAGCTGCCAGGCACAAATTCTGAAAGTTGACTCCCAAGTATGTCCAAACAGATTTCTAAAGGAAATAAATCGCTTTCCAAAGCCAAATTTTTCATAAGTTCGAACAGTATTTCAGCACAGAAGAAACATACTGTGCAGTGTTCGTGTTTGGTAAATGAGAGAAATACTGACTTTTATTTCTTTGTTACCTTTTAATACCATAAGCTAAAAGAAGGCAAGCTTTCTTTACATACATTCCCGGGGTCACCTTCTGGTTAATATGTATTTCACATTGATGCAAATTATAGTCAATGGACTTATTAGAATATTTTTTCTATAATTTAAGCATTTGTAATTGCATTTCATGTGTTCTAGATCTAGCACTTCTAAAAATTCTCAGCTAATTAGAAAAATACTCTGTAGGCATGAATACAAGCACAGATACAAAATATTTGAATGAGAAAATATTTTCATCATCTTTACATCCATTCTATCAATTAATTTCCATTTCTATAATTAGGTTTTCTTCATAGCAGAAAATTTGATAATGTTTTAATTTGATAAATGATGATGACGATAGTAATAGTAGTAGTAGTAATAATATTAATAATAATGCCATTTTCTTAATTTTTTAAACTGATTAAGCAATACTTAATGGATTATTTGGCATCGTAGAAAAGGTTTGCTAATTACAGGAATACCCCGGTATTATCTATATTTTAATAGTTTCACTAAATTCACTCATCAATTTAAAGCCAATATATTTTTCTTACAACCCCTGCATAACTTCTGTATTTTAACTTATTCTCAATAAATTTGATTATTTTAGGCATCTGGGGCCAAGCAGTGCCTCTCTACTGCAATATAAACACAATCATATCTCTGAAGTACAGCAAAAGTCACCTTAACCTGTTCCTTAAGGGGAAAGAAAAATTGACCAGTTGAGGAACTGTAAACATGATCCTAGTGGGGTAGTGTACCAGAAGACCCAGGTTCTCTTTTGCATCACTCTTAAGCCTCACACAATTTAACATCTCGTGTTCTCTGGAATAAGTATGAGCAAGTACTCAGTGAAAATTGAAAGATTCTGGCAGATGATTCAGTTGTTTAGCCAAAATGTAGGAAGATTACATCGATGGAAGGCCCTAGAGCAGCCTAGAGAGAATTCTGGAAAAAGTCTACAGGGCTTTGATCTGTGGCCAGTGAGAGCCAACAAATGTGGCAGAGTCAAAGATGGTCATCTCCATCCAGTTTCTGCCATTCCTCACTAGCTGTTTCCATGTTTTACCCAGTCCTTCCTTAGTCTGCATGTTTACTGCTTGTCGTTCTGGCTCCATTTTCCCTTGTTTGGCAATTCAGAGAAGCTGCCATTCTTGAATGTCAGCCCAGCCTTTGAACTTAGCCTTGCTTTGAGCAAGAGGTTGGCCTACCTGAACTCCCACTGTCTCTTCCAATATAAACACTTAGAATATTCCATGGTTCTCCATACTTCTCACATTTAGGCCAAGGGTGCTAAAAGAGAGGGTCTCTGATTGAACAAATCATCATCTGCATAATTTTAAACTTCTTCCACGGTACTTCTGAGAGAGAAAGAGAAGCTTTTTAATCTTGCCTCCTTATTACACCACACTGAATATATATTTCTTTGTATATGAGAGTTATTTAAAAGTCAATGCAAGCAGGAAGGATGGTGACGTGCTTTTTGATTTCAGCTTGCCAGATGTGTTCCTTGAGATTAAATAAACAACAAATTATTCTCACACTGTAATTGAAAAATAATGCAGTGTTTATTTACTTTTTTGTAGCATCTCTGAGAGATCTCAATGGCTTGTGAGGCTGGCTCTAAAATAGAAACATTTGGAGAGTCTGACATAGCTAAAATTCACTGCATGACCACCAACTGGAATGATTATTTCTACTAAAGTTAATCTTGAATAAGCAAGAGGTTTCTCTTGTAATTTGTTCCTTGCATATCAGACTTTTAACTTTATCAAGTTCTTTATCCCAATAGCATCACATTAGGATGTGTTGTACTAAAAGAAGAACCATCTAAATATCGCTTCAGTCAATAGGGTCTTTTTTAAGCATTCATCTCACAGTGATTAATTGATTCTATATTTTTTCACATGTCCCTAAAGGCAGATAAGCTGAAAATATTTTACATGCAACATCCTTTAGCCTGTCTTTCCTTGCAACACATATTGCCACGTTCTCCTCAGCACTTGTTATCAGGGATCCTGTGTAGGCAGCTACAGTGAATCCTTCATCATCTGCTCTGGGCAGCAAGCAGGGATTCTCTGTGGCGAGGGAAACAGGCATCTCTCTGGTGCCATGCAGCTTCTGTAAACATCTAAAGTAGCAGAAATCAATAGTATTCTAAAAGAACCTATTCTTCCCTGCTGATTATTAAAGTTTTTAAAAGTCACCTACCAACATTTCACATTTAAATTTCTACTCACTTTTGGTCAGATGAATCCCAGTCTAACTGCAAAACAGTTAAATTTCTAGTCTACATGAATCAAAATATTAACCCCTGCAACCAGTGGTGGAAAATAGCCAGTGGTGAAAGATGACTTAAATCATTTTATTCAGTCACTGTCTAGGCAGCTTGTTCTCTGGCTTTGCTCATTATGCTCACAGATTGGAGAGAAGTCTGAATGAGAGCCTTAGGTTAACTGACAAGGTCATCTGACAAGCCAGATGAACAAGGGTGCATGGGCTGAGTCCTGCCCACACACCAGAGGCAAGCATAGGTAACAATCAAAGTTATTAAAACCCCCTGCATTATCACAAAAGCTGAATGCTATCTCATGCAGTAAGGCTAAATCTGGAGTCCCATTCATGCTACCTACTATAGAAAACAGTCTGGATTTCTTTATAAAAGTGAAGTTAGAAATGTAGAGTACATAAAATATTTTGTATTAAATATATATTAATATATTTATTAATACTTAAAGTTTTATTATAAAATTTAATTGGTTTTACATAATGGACTTCTGTAAGTCTTTACATGCAACAACTCCACTCCTTACCTAAAAATGGAAACAAGTAAAATTAGTATGGCTTACTTTGGATTGGAAGATTGCTTCACTTATCAATCTTTCAACCTAATTATAAGTAGGAAATCAGTGAGGGAATTTATTTTTAATGAACTATCTCTAGGAAAAGTTCTTGGCTTCTGAATAAAGGCACTTTCTTTGAAAGTCCCATAGAAAACATAAAATCAGTACTGGTAAACTTTGCAATTGGCAGGGAGTTTGGTCCATGTCATTGAACAGATGAAACATTACTGATAAAGAGCAACGTGGAATGTTTAATAAATTAAGCATCAGAAAACAGAAAGTATTTCTATCCAGTCATTGCAAATTAATTCCTGAAAGAGAGTAAGGAATGCAACCCAAACTTGTAAAAGTGCTTTTGAATCATTATGTATAATCACCTGAGCATAACATCACAATGAGAAAATGCAGATTCAGCACAACTTCTTAAAATTAAAGGTTTTGTTTATATTTTTCTTAGTAAGATGCCATTGGTAAACTATTTTATTGCACTTATTTTTAATGTTAAGAAAATCAGTGAGGTACTGTTCCAGATTCTTTCTCTGCTTCTTCATACTTCTCCATCTTATTTTTCCATTTTTTTCCTATTTGCTTCAAAGTTACTATGTGACACTTCCATATACTGTGCAAAGCATCTTGTAGATGTCTTATCTTTTACTAAAGGGTTTTTTTTTACCTGAAATATGGGATTTCTATAGGATTTTCCATGCAGTTCTTCCTTAGCAAAAGTAATGGCTGGTTCAGTTGTCCATGTACAAGGAAGATGGAAAGATATTTCCTTACTACCTAGCTCGTATAATAGATCTCATTTCCTGTGGAGACAACTAGGCATGTAATTTCAGGATTTATTTCCTGTGAGGAATCTTGCAAGGAGTTGTTCAAAAGCTTGTAAAAATTAAAGAAAAGGACTTTGCTTGGAAAAAAAAAAAGTCTAAAACAGAGCTGAAAGGATAGAAACCAGCTAGTGAAGAGTTAGACATTCAGAAAAGATGTTTTGTATCACATAAAGAGTAGGAGCTGTGTTGTCAGGTGATCCTTTTTTCAGCAGGTAGGAGGCACAGCTGACCTTCAGCTCTCTGGGTATCAGACTCTATCAGCTATAAAACTGCTTCAGAGACATTTGTGGTAAACATGAGTAAATATTTACCCAAAACAGCTGCAGCCATCTTCTGTGCCAAACAGACAACAGCAGTCTGATGGAGAGATCTCTTTGGTTTTTTCCAAGTCTATAGCTGTCCTTGTTCCTCTGAGAAGTGCCTGAGTTAGGCAGGTCCTTCTGCAGTGAGGGTTCTTCTGCCCTTCCTTCCTGAGCTCCTGGTGGAGAGACACTTCCAGTGGCTGTGGCTTCTGAGCAAGTGGAAGAAGGGTCAGGGCAGAAAGCTGGAGATCTACAGCCCAATCCAGCAGGCTGCTGAGAGGAGCAAAGCACAGATGGAATGGGATGAAAATCTGGGGACTAGCAGGGAGTTTTTATAACTCAGAGAGTCATTGATTTCACTGGAAACAAGGACCTCTAATGTAGGGACATTGTGAGCAGGGCAAGCTGTTCCAAAGTTTCTTTGATTTCTATGTTCTCCAGTCAATGATTTTACATCTTCCCGATTTGAAAACATATGTGGTTTAGTTCTATTATTATAAAGCTCAGTGGTTTGGGTTTTTGCTTGGTTATATATATAATCAAGCCTTTGGAGCTGTTATAAGAAGGAGTCTAGGCAGGTCGAGATAAAATCTTTGGCCAGCCTGGGTTCAAGCTTGTGTGGGAAGAAAACACCAAATCAAAACTTGCTATATTGCTACAAAGTAGAAAGTAATTTCTTCACCTGTTTGGTATATCCTTTACCTTTGAGATTAAAGCCTTGATTTCTGGAACTAAGAACTGAAGCTGCTTTTTCTTCTGAACTGATAATCATTTCTGTGGCTATTTAATTGTGAGTTAGTAATGAAAAAACAAAAATCATACAGAAATTCTAGGGATTTCAGAGAGTTTTACAGAGAAGGAAAGTTCTACTACACCAGTTCTACAATTTGGGGTGACAAACACAAAAATAGTATGCATTATTATAATTATGAAGTCAGAACAAAAAGAGACTCAAACTGAAATATATTTCTATCTGTTTCTCTTTTGCAACTTAAAGCTATGAAATTTATATTTGTCAAAAAACAGGGACATCAAAAAAATAAAAAAGAAATAACTGGTTTAGAATGCAAAATAATAAATAAGAAAATAATAATTTTGTGTATTGAAAATAATGTTGCAAATTTAAAAAAAAAAATTAGGAGAGAAAAATTAATGCCTCAAATTTTGCATGTGGAGGATCAGGCCTAGTCTCTAGAGAGTGAAAATTATTTCTGAAGTACTCAAAAGCTTTTTATTATTTTTGTTCCTCTCTGTTGTCTGAAAGATAAATTGCAGTGTAGCAACACATATACTTTTGTCACTAAATTTGAATGCATTTATTGCAGATTACTGGTGTAGAATTGCAACCAAATTACATTTCTAACTTGCTTCTACCAGGAAAGGGAGGAATAAAATTCATTACTTGTGTTTCTAGAGAGCTACCCATTTTTTATTCATTAATATGTGATAGCTACTTGCACACTGGTTTGGTGTTTTCTATTTGCCTCAGCAGTAAATAAACTTTACCAGATTAAGGAGAATTATGGGTATTTGCCATGTGTCCCATTTGAGGTCTCTTTGTATGGCAGAACACACAACTTTCAGAACATTCTTCAGAGAAAAAATTGTTCTGTGGAGAGTCTGAAGACAACTTTTTTTTGTTTTCTCTTGCATAACAATTTTATTTTCAACCTGCAGCAATTACATCTGAATTACTAACTTCTGAGTAGACAGAAACAAATTTTTTTTTTAAATTAGAATGGATTTGTAATTTGTTTCCTTAATCCTATAAGTCCTAAAGCCTTTAAAAAAATTCACCAAAGAGAACATCACTGAGAAGTAGAGCAACTTAATCTAGAACTGTCAGTTGCCTGATAGATCAAAAACTTTTTGATGGCATGGAAAGCAAAAGGCTGCTAATAACAGGGTGAATTACTTCAGGCTCCGTGTTATGAGGGACATCTAATATTTAGTGCTTGCTAAATATTAGATGGTCCTGCTAAATGTTAGATGGTCACTAGGTATTTTGTCTAAAACCTGAATAGAAATTTCATCTGAGATCTGGTTTATTCTGTTATTTTACCCATCAATACATTCTGAAAATGCAGCTACTTTTCACAGAAATGGTATTAGAGAATTAATGAAAACTCCCTTTGATAAAAGGCTCTAATTTGAATTAACATTCTCCTTCCCTTTCCTCTGAAGTGGACCCTTTGTTGCTGATCCCTGTTTCATGAATTATACTCTTTAAGTTAGCCTGTTAAGAGTTTAAAAATATAAATTTTTTTAAAAAGAACACCAGGGGGAAATTTCCTTTACAAACTATTTCCTATCCTATCTGATTGGGATTATACACCAGTAAACCTGTAGGGTGGCTGGGTAAAGAGCATACAGACCTAACTTTAGTATCATTTTATTTATCTGGGTTTTGGGGAAACCCCAGGAGAAAGTATTGTGACCATCACAGATGAATTGTGCTGTTCATCCAGATTCCTTCAGCCAGCTATGTTCTTCAGGCATAAATTCAATTTTTGTCTTGTGATCAAATGGGGATACTGAGGAATGAGGTTAGATTGAGGAAGAAGATGGTTTATGGATCCAAAGACTACATCTAAGTTTGTTTTCTCATGTAGTCAGTTCTGATTTTAAATAAGGAGGGATATACATGCAATGTACCCTAGCATGTCTTTCTAAAAATGCTAATTTTTAAGGTCCACAAAGTGCTTCACGGTTGTCAGCACCACAATCTCCTCTGTTTAACTTGTCATGTTTATGTACTGTTCCAATTTTCTCAGCATTGAGGGGTTTATTTTCCATTATGTTGGACATGTCATCTAACTCAAGTCTGAAACCAATTTATGTTCCTCTGAGAGACACAGCAATGTGACAGGCAAAAAAAAATCAATTTCTTCACAGTTTTTCTTCCTTTTCCTTGTACTACATTCATTTGATACTTATCACTTCCCAACTATCTTGTCAGGATCCTTTTTAAGCATCATTTTTTAGTGTTCTGTTCATTAGCTTTTCAAAGTCCTATGCAGGACTACATGTGACCAGCACATAATCTAAACATCATAAAATTCACATCAATACTGCTCCTCTCTCCTTAGACTTGAGGACACAGCTGTTCTTTATGTTAATTGCTCAACTCCGAACTTTCAGGAATTCATAAAAATTAACATTTTTTAACGAGTTTTTCTGCAAGCCAGGTCATCTTGATCAATTCATCATGCTTTATACTCTTCAGTGTTCTATACTGCAATAATGTCATGCCCATCAATCATTATTAGTCTCATTTTTTTTCTTTCAGGCTCCTGTGGTCTTATGCTAAACCACCTGAACTGCATGTCATTTTAACCAGTATAATTTAAATTACTAAAATAATCAGAAAATCTTTTACTAATTCAGTTTTGTTCTTCTTGATGAGTAAGTTGTATACTGAGAATTACCTCCTGAATGGGAATGTGAAAGCAAAGACGTTTGTCTCTACTAGGTACATGTCAGAGTGGACAATATCAAATCTTCAGTAGCTCAAAGCAAAGTGTCTTACCTGGAGATTCAACCAGGGAACTGCAAATTTAGAATGTCTCTGTTCTTTTCACAGTTGTGTTACTCTTTGTACATGGGTCTTCCACTAACGTCCCTTGCCAAATATTCTGCTTTTCAACACTTAATGTTGTATTTTCACATCTACGAGTTAACCACATAAACCTTGGTCTTGTGATAAGTTTTTCTTCTCCAGTTGGTCTTCTCTTTCACAGTCTCCAGCTGTTGTCAATCTTTCTGTTCTACCTGAATCCCTACAGCCAGGAATAAGCTCATCTGTCAAGCTGGTGTGACGGAGCAGGAAATTCGAAATTAATTATTCCTTTGACTAACACCTGGATCCAAAGCATCAAATAATCATGCTATTGCTTATCCCCAGCTTTCACCACTGTGGCCAAGTGGCATGATTACCTTTTTATTATGTTGCCATTGGGTGTTTGTCATTCCACCATGTGGTATGAAAATGAGTCGATTATGGTTAACACACCTGAGCTCCTGACACTACCCATTTCCACTGAACAGATTTCAAAAGAAAATTAATAACATTTAGAACCATGCAGACAGCTTGATGCCTATTGAACTCTAAATACTGAAGTTACTACTGTGTAATTTAATAATGACAAGCAGTCAGAGGAAACCAGGAGGTTCTTCTCTAAGTCTCTGTAATTACACTTATTTGTTTCTTTATGGTGACCTTTTGTCCAGTGCTCCCAAATCTCAGAGAAATCAGGAGGAGGGAGACTCTGAGCTCATTAGCAACATCCAGGGCCATCTGAAATGCACTGGCATACCAAGAAATCTTCACTGGAATGGCAGAGTAAGGATGACAACTGAGGCTCTGAAATCTTCCATAGATTCTGTGTCTTATCTGCCAATCTAGGACAGATTTCTGAATAACATTAGGTTTGGCACCCTGGATACTAGAGCTGTGTTTCTGCACCTGTGTTAAGTTCCTAATTCACAGATTAAGACATGAAAATCTACTTGTCTGAATATCAATATCTAAATCTGGCGTATGTGTTTGTGTGTCTATTGTAACTGATGGGGACTTAAATTAACTGCTGACATGTAGGCATCCTATTCTGTTGAGATGCCCATGTATATTCCATCTCACTTCCCACCAAAGGTCCTTTTGTCACAGTTGACAACACTAGGAAGATACACATGCAAGCAAAAGAATGGATTTATAGTTGAATGTATTTCCCCCACACTTGCTGAAGTCATTTTGTGAATGTATTTTCATGAAGAGGGCTTTAGGATGCTGTATTAAAACAACTTATGCACCATCTACATTTTAACAGGAAATATTTGGAACATGTCTTGATACTCATCAATGTGACATACTATCATTCACTGTGAGATTTCTTTATTTGGCTTAGAAAGTGTTAAAGCTTAAATGGGAGTAGAATCTAAACACATGAAAGAGCAGAGAGAGTGATATAGTTAGGCAGAGTTTCTGACTGGCAGAGAACTCCAAAAATATGATGCAGTATTCCTGAAAAGTTTTTGAGGCTTAAATTAGCTTTCAGTAAAGCCAGGCTGAGTTGTCAGACGTGTTCTTAGCAAGCATACAAAGTCTTTATGGAAATGGCAGCACTTGCAGACCCTTCTAGAATCAACAGCCACAAGATGTCAGGGCTCTGAAGCCTCAATTTATATTCCAAATGATGTGGCTGGTTCTGTGTGTATGACACATACCAGGCTTTTCACCTTGCTCTGCTCAGGGGGAGTTGCATTCCACAATATATTTTTTGCCTGAGACAAGGCATTGCTTTCATTACCAGCTCTCACAGCGTTAGAGCAGCACAGTTAAGAGTGTAATTGCTAGTCTGGAAAGAGAACCAGTGACACTGTTTTTAGCAGCAGTCATTGGACAACAGACACGAGCAAACCTGGAGATTCTTCAGGAAAAATTTCCTTTCAGGCAAATAAAAGGTTCTTTTTCATGTCTGTAAAAAAAATATACCCTTGACCTTTTCAAAATGTAGATAGAACCAGTGAGCAAACATCTGAGATGTCTTGCTCATCATGTATGAGTACCTATTCATGCAGACTTTTCCTAATTGAGGTAGTATTTAAATAAAAATAAGTATTCTTAGACTTCAGAGAGGAAATTAACAGTTCATCCAATACTACCTGCACCTCAAAAACAAAAACTATGATATGAACCTAAGGATTTGAACTTTTAGTAGAAACTTCTGTCATAAAAAGAGACAAGGTTCATCCTCAATTCCATAAGATAACTTTTTCTACTCCAGGTCAAGTTGTCCCAGTAAAATCTGTTCTGCAGCAGCATTTTTTCAGTTCCAAGACATGACTGTCCTTCAGATAATATAGTTTGGTATCAACAAGGAAATAAATCTGTAGCAGAGTAACACTGTTCTGGTAATCAGTGTCTGAAAAGAGAAGACAGTTTGTGTAAAAGTGAGACATTCTATAGGTGTTTAGTATCTAACTTTGTCCTTGGAAAATCATTCATTCTTGTTGACCACATAAAAAGCTTGTTCCAAAAATGTATTTTTCATTTCCACAAATTGAGATTTTTATTATTTTTTCAACCTCTAGTATATTTACACATCAGAAACTGTCATTTACTATTGATTTGCCTCTGCACTATTTTAGATATGATGCAAAAATTCTCTGCCTCACATCCAGATTAATTAGAAGGACATGGTACTTGTTGGGTTTTTTCCTTGGTTTCATAAATTATTTTAAGTCTCTGACTGATAAGCAATTCACAGAGCTGTAGCAGCTAAGGAAAATAAATACCTGTGTGTCCATTAGAATGTAAATTAACTCATTACTATGCCTGCTCCTGACCTTTTCTGATGGCTGTATTCTTGCTAACAAAGACACTTTGCTATTCATGAAAGCGAAATTTAATGGTAGCTTGAGAATCTCTGGTGTATTTTAGATTACATTCTGATAGACTCGGGTGACCGGTGAGCGTTCCAGCTTGAACAGCAAATACTTCTAGCATTCATGACTTTGAATAGCTATCCTTTTTCTAATTATTTGTGAAGATTTGAATATTGTTGAAAATTTGTTGCTTAAGCAGGCTAGGTCAGTGAAACTTCATGAACTGCACAAAAAGGGCTTCTATGTTTAAAAAGCTGAATATTGACTGCACCTGATCTCGCAGTCATTTAAGGTTTTGTATCAGCACTATAAACATGGAAACTTAGAATCATAGAATCATAAAAAGGTTTAGACTGAAATGCCTTAAGATCATCAAGGCCAACCATTAACCAGCACTGCAAAGTCCATCACTAAACCATGTCCTGAAGTACCACATTGACACATCTTCTAAATACCTCCAGGGATTGTGACTCAACCAAGTCCCTGGGCAGCATGTTCCACTGCTTGGCAATCCTTTAGGTGGAGAAATTTTCCCAAATATACAATCTAAACATCCCCTGTACAACTTTAGGCCCTTTTCTCTTGTCATATCTCTTGTTACTTGGGAAAAGAGATCAACCCCCACCTCACCACAACCTCCTTTCTGAAATGTGTAAAGCAAAAAAGGTCCCCGCTGAGCCTCCCTGTCTCCAGGGTAAGCACCCTCAGCTGCCTCAGCTGCTCCTCATCAGACTTGTGCTTCAGATCCTTCCCTGGCCCTATGCAAGCCCTTCTCTGGACCCATTCCAGCATCTCCATGTCTTTCTCTTTTGGTCCTGAGACACCCAAAATTGATTAAAGGTGTGGCATCACCATTGCTGAGTACAGGGGAATGATCACTGCCCTGGGCCTGCTGGCCACACTATTGCTGATACAGGTTGCTAGTGATTGTAAGACTTCTCCCAGCTGCTTATAGAATATTTTACGAGGCTCTTCATCCTGGCTGGGTGGTCTACAAAAGATTCCCACCATGTTATCTGTCTAGCTGGTCTTTCTTAATTCTTAAACACTCAACCATTTCATCACATCACTAAGCTCCAGACAGTCAGGACAGCCCCTAACATACAGAGCTGCCTCTCCTTCCTTGCCTGTCTCTTCTGGAGTTTATTGTCTTCCATTGCAGCAGTCCAGGCATGTGAGTCACCCCACCACATTTCTGTGGTGGCAACTACATCATAGCTTTCCTGTGGTACCAAGAACTGTGCTTCCAGCTCTTCCTCTTTGTTGCCTGTGCTGTGTGCAGTGGCGCAGACATTCTCCAGCTGGGCTATTGGTCCTGCCACGTTTTTAGGGGGAGAAGCCCTAATTCATGTGTGACCACAGTCAGCTGTTTCCATGGTTTCTAGCTCACTAATAACCCTCACGTCTCTGCTGCTGCATGGATCCATCTCCTACCTCCACTGAGACAGCAGACCAGAGGGCATTGCTAGCGCACTGTCCCTCAGTGACATGCAGCCCCAAGGGTTAGCTCTAGCAAGCATGGTTTTATCCCTTACCCCTTTCAAATCCAGTTTAAATCTCTTTCAATGAGCCCTGCTACCTCCTGTGCATAGATTCCCCACTATGAGACAGCTGTACCCTATCTGTTCTCTGAAGTCCTGGTGTTCTCTAAACTAAGCCATGATCAAAAACACAAAACCCACACTTTGCTGGTGGCACCAGGCTCAAAGTCAAGGATTGATATGCTGTTTCTTCCTGTTTCTTCTGTAATAATCTTCTGCAACTGTAAAATAGAGGAGAACACTACCTGTGCTTCTGATCCCTTAACCACTCATCCCAAGGCCCTGAAGTCTGTCTTGATTTCCCTCTGACCTCTTGTTGCAACTTCATCACTGCCTACCTGAGAAATGAATAATGGGGCTGTGTCAGGGTAGGAAGCTTTCTCTTCATATCTTTAACCAAGGCTGCAGGGAGGCAACAGGCTTCCATAAGAACTGGGTCTGGGCTGCATACGGGGCCTTCTGTTCCCTTCAGAAAGGGGTTTCCTGTGACAGTGACCCATCTTTGTTATGGAGGGCAGCTTTGGCACAGGGAGCAGCCCAACTTGATGACAGCATCACACCCATGCTGGATGAAGCACCAGCCTTGTTATGTTTGGTTCCACTTGCAGAGCCTCATACCTGCTATGCCTGGACAGCTGGAGAGGTGAGGCAGTCCCAGAGGAGACATGCACTGGGCAGGCACTTGTCACCACTGCCACCAATCCCTTGAATCACTATGTTCAGCCAGGGGGAGAGGATAACAAATTCTCTCTATCATGTGTCTCGTCTATCTGGGGAGCCTGTCCCTGGGAATACAGGGAGTGAAGGTTAGAGCACAGTGCTGATAATAGCACCAAGATCATGGGCTCAGTCCCTGGATGGCCACGCTCTCAGAGTTGGGCTTGATGATCCCTGTGTGTCTGTTCCAACTCAGAATATTCTGAGATTCCAGCAGTCTGATACTCTTACACTCCCCCTGATTCCTCAGCCTACTCACTTCCCAGAGGTGTCACTCAGCACAGGAGCTCCTCACTCACTGTGCCAGCAGTCCTGGTGCAAGGGCAGTGCAAATCCCGGCACTGGGGTGGCAGTATGATCCCACTGGAGTTCCACCTGGGCAGCTGTGCTCCTCATGCTGGGTGCAGAGTTAGAGAGGCCTTTCTTCCTGTAGTTGGCAGGGTTTCAGCACCATTCCTGTGTGCCCTTCTGTGCCAGCTGCCACCAGACTGTCATATTATGCCCTTGGTACCAGACCATGCCTTGTGTATCCACCCTGCTGATGATGCTCCTGGCCCTCAGAGATCCCTACAGGGTTTTTTTATCCTTTGGAGGAGGGCTTGGCCTGGTGCTCCTGGTCCTGTTAGCTGTGGCATGGGCTGCAGGCTGCTATTGGCCCTCCTCTGAGCTTCCCAAATTCAGACAAATCCCCCATGAACCTCACTGGAGCACCCACAGGCAATCATGTCATCACCAGAGCCACTTGCCTCAGCAACTTCAGTAGGATGAGATCAGGTACATTTTTCTAAAGTTCTCTTCTACATCATTTGTGATAAAGTTCTGTCTCACACTTTATGCTACATGTCAAGAAGTCTGAAACTCTGAAAGAAGAGCTGAAATAAAGACTTGGACTCACAATGTCCCCAAATCATCTGGAGCAGAGATAAGCCATTGGGGTGGTACCCCAATGGGGTAGAGATCTAGCTGACCTTCCTTTGAACAGTCCCTGCTTTTTGCCCATACCTTCATAGATTGTTGTAGGCAGGAATGTATTTAATCTTTGGGATCACTTTTCATAGGTGTAGTAGGGCAAAGAGTGAAAAACAGTGATGATTTAAACTGGAGCACTACTTCTGTTGCAGCTTCGCTTGGGTTGAGAACAGGAGCAATCAAGTAGTGGAGCACAAAGCAAAATGCCAGCACAAGCAACTACTGAGAATCAGTTTGTACCACTGTGAGTCTTTTTTCAGGAACAACTGGGCTAATAACATCTGAGCATATGTATATAGCCATAAAGAAGACAGAGGTATTTCTCAGTTTTATAAATGTGAACCTGCATGTGATGCAGCTGATGACTGTAACCAGCCTCCATGTTACTGCAACACAGTGCTCTATCAGTTACTTGCCATGGTGCTTGTATATCACCTGCTGCAAGGGAAAGGCACTGGCTCTAAACACAAGGAATGTTGTGGCCTGGTCTAAGGCAGTGGGTCATTCATCTCACTCTGATGTGGGATGTGTTGATTTTTGGCCCATTGCATCAGGTGCCATCCCAGCTAAAGACCAAATGGATCCTCCACAGCATGGCACCATCTCTCTGCAGGACAGCTGACAGCAGGAGTAGCTAACTATGCTTGAAGAGCTAGAGCTCACAGTCTTCTTACACCTACTCTTTATCTCAAGGTAAATCAACTTTTTGTTGTTGCTAGAGTAACAGTCAATATTTAGAGCTGTTTGAAAAAGATGGACCATTGGAAAATGTTATGTAATAGTGATTGATTTTATTAGAAATGGAACTACTAATTGCCATTCCCTATACATCATCTGATACTTTAAATATGATATGATCAACTGAAATTTTTTATCACCTACTTGTTTTCATAAGTATGATTTTCCATTTATTTTTATTAATTGTCTCCTTTCAGATTTTGTTTACTACAGTATGTAAATTATTTGAATGTACTACTTCTCATTGATGATACTTCTTTTCCTTAAAAGGAGAAAATATTTGAAGAGTAATTGAATTGATGGTGTATATTGGTTCTGTATACACACAAAAAATTACCTCTCCCACAAATATTTTCAGAATTTTAACTGTAGGATATTTTAAATCTTAATGAGTCAACTCAGTGGTAGAATTAGCTCTGTACACCCAATCTGACCACACCTAATACGGCTCAACAAAAGGTACACATGCTCAGGGAGAAACCAGGTGTAATGTGAATGGTAAGAAACAGTTTCCTGAACCTGCTAAAGGTGAACACCTGAGTCTGAACTCTGTGTTCTCACCTGTCACATCCCTTTGAAGTTAATGAGTATTTGGTACCTTTGTAAATCAAGCCCATATAGATAACTGCTAGACATCTCAGGGATTCCAGTACGAGAAAGAAAAAAGCACAGAAAATAAACCTAGTGTTACAGTAAATTTATCCAGTAACTTTTCTAGAAAGAAAAACTTTTGCTTGAAATGTTGTCACATGGATGTTGATAAGATGCCCATGGAGTCAGTTAATGCTCTGGGAGTGCTCATCAGCCATCTGTTCAGTGACTTCCAAGCATCTTGGAAGGAGAAAGGTCTGTTCAGTGCTTAAGACAGCTTTGCTCAGGAAGCCATATGCAACAAGAATATTAAAGCACAAAAAAACTCCCAAGAAGCCCAGTGAAAGCTAGTGGGCTTTCACCCATTAAAAGTGAAACTGTGACAAGTGATGTGGAGGGATGTTGACTTACCCTGAATGTTGCTTTAGATTAAAAATCTTTGTGTTGGATGCTGTTGAGTTCCTCCTTGCAGCACACGCCGTCACTGCAGAAATCAAACTGTTCCCAGGCTTCAGTTTAATTATCCATACACATCTGCCACAGAGGTGAACATCCTTAAAAGTCTTGTGTCTTAGCAATTGCTATGTGAGTTACTTATGATTCTATGAGGTGTGAAGAACTTCTTCAGGAAACAATGCAAAATAATGTGCGAATAATGAATAATGAGAATAATGAAGATGGAAATGGAGCAAAGATGATCTCCATGGGAGCAGACTAATAACCAAGGGCTGGTTTTGTACTACTGACATTACAGAATTTGCAAAAAACCTGAAAAGGAAACTAATCAGAGCTCTGTCTTGCAAATGCTCTAAGTCCTGCCTGATAAGCTGCCTTTAGAAAACTAAACTTTTCAACAGTAAATCCTTGCTGAAGTGTAAGGCACATGATATCTGTAAGAATATTTTACAACAAAAGCGTACTTAAACTTGGCTATAAGAGGAAGTAGATACAATGAGTGTGATGTGATTTGTCTTTTGTTACAGGATATCTTCATCAAAAAGGAGAAGTACAGTAAACTGAAGCTGGAATTTGCCTTGATCTGAAAAAAAAAAAAAGAGAAAAGTTTTTTCTTCCTGCTACATTTGAACCTAAAATCTGTTTTCAGTTCACAGTATTTTTTAGTTAAGTTACAACTTAGAAACCATCACAGCTCTGATTTCTAGGGAAGGTCATTTTGGAAGGTGGTAAATACAACTTAAAAAGCAATCTCAAAAATAATTTTTCTAACACTGCTTTATGAGAAAATGTAAATCTGAGTTTTAGAAGACGTGGTTGTTACTGTGCCTCGGCTATTTTTTTGAAATTAAACAATTGAAATGTTCATATATGTTGGCCACCAGCTGCTTGCTGTACTTTATTACAGTTTAAATAGCCAACCTGGAATAAGAAATCATTATATTCTCAAAAGCAATTTTGCAGAAGCATATGAGGTTATGTATTTTTATTGTTGCATGCTTACATGTTACCACAGTATTTTCCTGCTAGCACCTGGCTGAATGGTGGGGGCTTTTTTTAACAAAAGCCAGGAATCCAACTGTCCTTTCCAAAACTGATGCAGACCTGTACTGGCTGTCTTTACAAGAAGTGTTAGTAAAAAAGATACAGGAATCTTCAAGAAATGGGCTGCAGCTTGTGTGGTGAGGTTACCATGAGGAGGGATGGCTGTCAGGCACATAGGTGAGCCAAAAGCCACTCATGGTAAGAACAGGCTGCATGAAGTATTTTTAGGTGGATCTTAGTTGACTTCTGTTATTTCAAATTTTAAACATGTGTATGGATATGGAGGTGAGGGGTGTTCATATGTAAATGTGCATAATATTTTCAGCTACTCAAGTTTTTATGAAGACATCCCAAGTTGGACAAGAGGGGGCTGGGGATCTGGGGAGGGAGAAGCAGAAACTTGGAAGTGGAATGAGGTTGTAAGAGCTTATCCAGTATATGTTTCTAGTTGGATGTGAGTTGATCAGAAGGTTGGGCAGTATTAGTACTGTATTAGTACTCAAAAGAAGTTGAAAGCTGCATTTTTTGGAGAACAAATTTCAGCCCTGTTGATAAATCAGTATCTGTATGTGAACTGATGCCAGTCTGCTGGCAGTTGTCATTCAGGTGGGATCCTGCTCTCCCTGCTGGAGAGGGCTCACATGGCATGTAAGGAGCACCAGAAAGTCAAGGGAAATGTGGTGTGAAGTGAGGTCAAACTAAACGAAAGTCCACTTCTCATTGCCTGCTCTAGATGTGACTGCAGGTGGCCAACACTGCTGAGTGGACACTGAATATACATTAAGGTATATTCTTCTGGTGAGATTTTAAGCCTCAGTTTTCTATATGTAGAGGATTTGTTTCTTTTACTCTTGCAGTGTTCTACATATGCAATATTCTCTTGAATTGCAGCAATTGTTGCATGTGTTTAAATACTGGTGATAATTATTTTGGTACACAACAATTATCCATGATCAGTCTCACACTGAATAACTGATAATGTCATATATTCCATAAAAGTCAGTTTTGTTTAGGTTGGGAAAAGGATGTTTAGTTCAGCTGTGAATGCAGATCTTATGTGAGACAACATTAAAATTGTCAAGAAATAGGTAAGAGATGTAATGTAAAGTTCCTTTATGGAGCTAGGCCTTCACCCCTATAGCCTAACACCTAATCTTTGACAGAGGTGAGAGATTATCTCGTTTTACATAAGGTCAAGGTGTAACAGATGGAATTAAATCAGAAGAATGGATTTTACTATTAGTCCCAAGGTTTGTTACCTTTAGAGATTGTTGCTTCTATAGCATCAGTTTGTACACATATGGATCTCTAATGTTTTTTTTTTAATTTTCCTTTGGATCTTTTACTTCTCTGGCATCCTATATCTGTTAGTTTTCTTAACATAATTTCATGCTGTGTGAATAAATATTGCTTTTTTTTTTTTTGAGTGTAGATGTTGTCATTTGTATGTTGCAGTCTGTGCCCATAACCTCCAAGCTAAATATAAGTTTATATTCTCCTTGTTTAAATGAATAATTGGATTTTTTTTTAATTGAGGGGCTTTAAAAAAATCTTGACTTGATGTATATGTCACTGTTTATTTGATTTTTAAACACTTATTATATTTTAATTGATAGTAAATTTTTTATGATATCTCCAGCATAACTTATTTTTAGGTGGAGGCAGTAAATAAATAGGGAAAAAAGACCTTTCCATTTAATCAGGAGTAATTTTTCATGACAGTAAGTTATGGGAGGCGCACCAGGATCAATGGGTAAGGAGTGTTACCTCTGCCGATATTTTCTGAACAACAAATCAGGATAGTAAGTTGATTTGAGCAAGTTTCTAGTCTCATCTTTAGCTCAGAGCAGAAAAGTCCTTTTTAGTTTTCACTCCTATTAACAGTACAGAAGCATAGTGGGTAAGGTAGCCATCTGCCATCCAATAAGTTATTTAATAAGTTTCTGCTACAGAATCTTTAATACTGAAAGTGATGTACAAGCCAGATCTATCAAGGATGCCTGTTGTCTCAGCTTGAGTTTGCAGATGGAAAGAAATCTGTCCACTTGTTAATAAAGCAGTTTTTATCCAGGCACTGTCGAGTCAGTAAGCGTAAACCTTTCCAGGATTACTTTTTTCAATAGACCTTTTGTTAAAAAAAAACACATCTGCATTACCAAATAGCCAGTGTTTCACTACAAATGGCTCAAGTGCTTTTACACTGCAAGATACTTCAGTTGAAATTAATTATCAAGGCCGAAAAGATTACCTCATTATCACAGAATTCTACAAACCTTAAATATATGTGCAAATATAATTCCTGTTATGATTTTTCTGCAGAAAGATACTATTCTAATGCTCTCATAATTTTAATTTTCTCTTTAGACTGAAAAAGAAATAATGAAGTCAGTACTACTCTTTAGCTGAATTCGTTTTTTGAATGAAAGAGCAGCCCTCCTGTTAGATATCTCACTTTAAGCGCCATTTCTGTTTCCAACAAAACAAATGAACTTTTATTAGTTTTAATTTTACCTAGGAAAGTCCACACACTTTTTTTTCTCAGCTATTAAGCTGAGAATGAGTTTTTTAATGAAAGCTATGTTGAAAGCTGGTATTTAAAAAAAAATATCTAATACCTTTTGTAAGGATTTTTTTTATTATTTAATACTTTGTAAAGGTTTTTAACATTGTACTGTATAAGATAGGAACAGTGTTTTCAATGAGTATTTCAAATAATTTCCTTTTATGAAAAAGACATATCTGGAGTTTTAAACATTTGTAAGCTACAAGAGTTGAAATTTAGGGAAGTCACTGAAGCAAGTTATCAATCAGTTAACAGCTAAGGAAAAGGAATTAGCTACTTGTGTAAAAGAGGTAGTCATGCATGACTTCTTGGTAACTAAGACCAAAACCAGGACAGTATCAAAATAAGCAACCCTCTCAAGACTAGGCCACCTCATCTAGACTAATGAAACCATTATTTTTCTTCAGGCTTTTCTTCTAAAAAAATCTCTTGTATTATTAGGTTTTGTTGATGGGATGTTCTGAATGCTTCTTCCTAAAGGTGCGACTGCATTTGACACATCAATACCAGGTCATTTGGTGTCTTATCCAATGTCCACCAAGACATTTGGAAGTCCTTTTGATTAGTTCTTTTAATTTCAACCTAATCCCATGCTGTTTGTAAAGTATGGCAATGATCTCAATAGCTCCACTTGCATATATATATATATATGTATATATGTGTATATATATATATATATTTATTTCTATCTATTTTTTCTTAGAAATTATCCCTTGTGTTTTGTGTTTTCACCCCTTGTGTGTAGAGAATTTTCATATCTATCAATATTATCTGCAGACCTGAATGAGAATGGGAGCATAGACACCACTTAGCCTCCATTCTTTATGCATCAGAAAAAGCTGCTAACATTATTTTTTGTTTATTTCAGGTTTCTTTTCTCCATGGAAAACTCCAAAGCCTGTAAGTTTCCTTTCAAAATTGTACACATTGAGTTCATAAGATGGCTATCATGCAAAGGAAATTTCTGTAGACGGTCATCTACCCATCCTGTTCCCAGCTCATGGGACACCTCTCGGCAGTGCCCCAGCTCCAAGAGACACAGCGCCAGGGGTGGCCTCCCAGAAAAGCTCTGAGGGTCTGTTGGCTTGGAGTCTGCCAGAAGTGGAAGAAGGAAAACCCTCATGTTAAGATGGGTGGCAAGAACCAGAAATGTGGTGGCTTAAAAAAGAGGTCTGGAGGAGAAGGCAGCAGAAATGAGTCCAGTCTAGTCTTCAAGTTGGCAAATTCTTTGAAATTACCAACATGCACTTTTTCTGGTTTACAAGTGGCTTAAGTTTAACATCCTCAAAGAGATTGTTACTCTTTCTTGCATTAGGAGATCTAGAGCTGCAAACTCACACTTCAAGTAAGAGCTTGGGCTAGATAACTGTCTGAGGTGCCTTTTAATCAGCTTTTCTGTGTTTCTATGAATTTGACAGTAAAGCCCAAGGTGTAAAGACTTCCCACTGTAAGACTGTAAGCAATGACTGTGTTTACTCTGCTGACACCACATTATATAATTTTTGGAATTTGTGACAGCATTCACAGTATAAAAAGAATTCGTAGGCTACTATTTTTGGTTGTCTGGTTTGTTTTATTGTTGTAGGGGCTTGTTTGGTTTTTGGGGTTTTGTTTGTTGGTTTGTTTGTTTGTTTGTTTTAATTTGGCTCTTTAATTGAGATTTTACAGGCCTTAGAGCAATTCTTAATTCTCCACAAGGGTGTGTAGAGGAAATAGATCCTGAAGACTTCTAAGAGCAATGGGGACAACAATAGCAATACCTTTTAAAGGACTTAGAGCCTTCTTAGTGGGGAGCAGGCAGGGGAAGTACATTAAATCTGAACAACTTTACATACTCTCATATTGGAACATGGCGCGCTTAAACTTTGCCAAAGTAATTTTTGTACCCTGTCAAGTACAAATAGCAATTAATCAGCTGATGCAACTTCATCAGACTGCTTCAGCTTGTGGTGGTTTTGCTATAAAAGGATAGAGTCTGTATACAATACATTGTAATAAGTATTGCATAAGTTGCTTTGTTCATCTGTGTAGCAGGACATTTTTGAAAATAAATCAGATTATTAAAGGCTGGCTTGCTCTCACCAGTTTAAGAGTCCTGAATTATTGGAATGTTCAACTTTTAATCTCAGATAAAAAGTGAGGAAATAGATAGCTTGGTGCTTTCTTGTTAAAGATCCACATTTGAAGGCCTCCTCTTGTCCATACTTTGCCCTTTTATGTACACATCAAATATATAGATATCAGTGTATTTATTGTTGATGATTTTCTGCAGCTTTTCACTATATAAACAGTATGGTAGTTCATGCTCAAGTAGCACTTGCCAATAATCAGGATCTAGAAAAACAACCTGAGCTGATGCAGTTTTTCATGCAATGTTGTGAGGAAAACCAGGGCTTGCGGAACAATATAACACCATTGTGTGCTGTACCTGCAGGCAGACTGACTGCTCACAGCCACTCTATTTTGGAGTAATCTCAGCAAGAGATTTCACTAATGATTAACTGAGTTAAGGTAGTGTGAATTCCTCTGTCTGGCACCACTTTTAACTAGAGAAATAGTCAGACATCAATTTCTCATGTCCAAGGCCTGAAGATTGAAACCAAGTGCCTGCAGCACTGTGTGTAGACAGTCTGAAGCAGTAAGGCCAGTACAGGAGGTTTGGAAAGCCTCCCCAACACCTCAGCACAGCCTGTATCTGTGTAACAGCACAGGAAAACACAGTAACCTGGGGTAACAGATATTTCCAGTGATTCCTATGTATATCATACACATCTTATATATGTATATCATGTATAATATTAGTGCAAGATGACCATGAGCAATGTCACCAAACCAGTTTGGAGTTGATGCCCTGCACTCCCTTCTGTCCTTACTCACTTTCAAGAATGCCTTTTTTTCTGGAGTAGCATTATGATAACTTCCATTACTGAATGCTAGGTGACTGTTTAATTAGTTAATACAGGTTTGGGAGATAAAATTTCCCTTCTGTTTATCTGCTTATTTAGCTGGTTGAACTTCACACTTGAAGATTTAGAGCTAACCAGCAAGCAAGAGTTAGACATATGGGACCCAGTAGGGTTTTGCCAATTGATCTCCAGTTTCCTGTCCTTTCTCCAGGGTAAAGTTTGCTCATCAAAGATAATTATATTTTCCTTTCTTTTTTTAAATCTTTCTTTAAGTGTTTTAATTTTGTCCAGTTTTGCATTTTGAAAGAGGTAAGTGATCTATTTCCCCAGCACTTTCCAAGAAATTAGGAATCTTTCACTTCTAGACAGACATGGCCCTGCATGTATTTCATCTTCATAATGATAAGACAGTTTGGTTTCACTGGCTTGTATTCTTCTTTTAGATTCCTAAGGGAAGGTAAAGCCTATACATATTTTCCTTCCTATATCATAAGGAGCTGGAATTGAGCTTAGTTCTTCTTTCCTATTTAGACATAGGGGTCATAATCAGATGTATTTCTTGAGACCTTTGAATTTACAATTCTATAATGCAATTATATACTGTATATGTCTTTATAGCTATGGGAGGTAATTTGTTTAGGGCTCAGAAGTAGTACTGTGCTATCCATGTGACTTACCATACAGGTTAATTTACCCAAAGGACAATTATTTGCAGAGGATAAATTATCTTGGTGTGAGGGGTACCTGGAGATACCCAAGGTAAATTCCTAAGCTATTTCAGTGGCAGCTCAGATATTTCCATATGCCACTGTATTGCACAGAATGTACATACTTATAGTTTTGAATGAACCAGCCCTACTTACTGCTGAAATTCTGGCAGAAACATGTCTTGAGTTACAATAACACTTTGTAAAATAATTAGGTCCTCGACAACTGAAAATAGCCAATATCTATAATACATGTGTTCTTAAGTATGAGCCTAAGAAGGTCAGATCACCAGGGATATGCAGCAGGATAGTTATTCAGCATATTCACCAGGAGGACACTAAAACATCTATTGTCCACACATGCTTGGTGTGAAAAAAGCCTGATGCAGTTAATCATCAGAACAGAGAGTAAAGCCTAGCTGTTGACCCAAACACCTTCTGAAACCAAGGAAGTAAAGACAAATGATAGTCATGGAATTTGAAGAGCAAGCCCACTGTAAACCTGCAATCATCTTTGATAAAGCTTTGCTGATACAACAGTAGAAGTCAGTGGAATTTAATTACAGATGAGTTTGTTTCCAAGAGGCATTTTTTGTGTAATTACTGTTGTTGGGTTATGTGTGAGAACACACTGTTCTAGAGGCTTTACCACCCTTGTCCTCAGGAGGGGTTATAGGAATAGCTAAGTACTCATTTCCTGGGATAAACATTTGTGTTTTGTTTAATTTAGCCTCTTCAAAGAAATTTGCTAATGCAATTTGATTAGTAGCCAACTTCTTCAAGAAATAAAAAAGCAGATCCTCAAGCCATCTTTAGCACAGCCTATCATGTCTTCAAGTTTGATGTACATGTAAGACTGCTAAAGACAGTCTTGAAAAAAGCGTGAACTGAGGTGTCTTTCATGCATAGACAATAGGCTGTTGTAGGCTTTCCTGTAAATGGCCTGGAAGAATTGAGAGCCTTATCCTGTGCTTGGTTGTATAATGCCACTTTAGTGGGGTTTTTGAGTGCTAGATGCCTGAATACGTGCTGTAATAATTTTCTCTTTGGTTTTGATTTGTTTTGATTTTCTTTCGGTTTTGATTTTGGTTTTTTAAATCTTCAGTTGGAGCTGTAAATTCTGGTCCCAGTTACAGTTATCTCCTTCTCCCTGGGCAGCCAGTTATTTTCATGTATTCTCAGAAGATACAGCATTAAGGTCATTCACAACTACACAGTCTGTCCCTTTTTTGCTAAGCACTACCTTCATGTATGTTACGTATTTTGATGAATCTGATAATTGTGTCTTTACAAACTGACAGATTCCACCTTTAGCAAATAATTTCCAGTAGCTCAGCACATTCTGTGAGAGGCAGTCCACATGCTCCAGAGGTAATGCTGGGCCTAATCTTACCTGAGAAAGGTCACATCTTGCCATGAGCAACAAACTAAGGAGTAAATTTAACCAAGTCATTTTATAAACAGCACAACACACACCTTTCATTTCAAAAGGCAGCAAACAGATTTACTAATTTTACAAAACACATCCTCAACAGAAATCACTGGTTTTGGTGTCATTGTGGAAGTGACAGTTTTTGCAAAACTTCATTTTTATTCTCTGTATGTTTTTATTCCAGATGATGGAACGATGGGAGAATCAAGGCAGCCCTCAAACAAGTGTGTCTGCTCCAGCTATGCCACAGAATATTCCCTATCCACCCACTCTTCACAGGAGTTCATTTCCTGATTCAACAGAGGCCTTTGATCCACGAAAACCTGACCCATATGAGCTGTATGAGAAATCAAGAGCTATTTATGAAAGTAGGCGTAAGTGAAAGCTCTCTTGACCCTGCTGGCCATTTAGTATTTAAAATTTTGCCTTTGAATGTGTCACTGTTGGCATGATTTTCTGTAATTATCTTTTGTAATTTAAAGAAACTACATGTCTTTCCAGTAAATAGAGGCCGTTGTAAATGTTTCAAAAATTGTACACTTACATATTTTCTTAGATCTTATCTAGAGTCTCATATTTGACCTTCATAGGTGTTTTTTCCTTATATTTTTGATCTCCCCATTTTGATTGTTAAGTCCTTGGTGAAGCACAGTATATGTCCCATCACATTTTACTTTGTTTTTTTTATTTCATAGTTAACCAATAGGAAGATGTGAATTTATCAATGAAGAAAATAGTTTCACCCACTTTCACTTCAAAGTGACTTTTTTTTAAGAAATTTCAAATGTATTTTTTTACAAAAAGGTCTTTGACAAGTTTCCACATTGTCCTTGGTAGTTAGAAAGTAACCTATAGCATAAAGTACTATTTGAAGACCTATACAAAACAGTACTGAGCCATTGAGGTGCACATCTTGATTTAATTTCTCATGTTTTTGGAAATATATATCCCATGTTTTTGACAGCAAGAGTAAAAGGGCTTAGACTTATTTACTCCCTTTGTAAAGAACATTTTAGCTAAAAATTTTGTTCTAAATTGTCTGCAGCCTTTGCACTTCCTAAGATAAACTCTGAAAAATAGTTAACTTTTTTACTGAAAGCTTCCTCACCACTGCCATTACTTGCATATGCCACTTTTCAATTTATTTTGTAAAATACTTGAGCCTATAGACCAAAATATGCTATAAATTACACATAAAATACTGGAGATGATTCAGACCAGCCCATTAATATTAGCTGGGGCCAGAGACCTGGAATGTTCACATTTCTTCAGCATGCAAAAGGATAGTCTGAAGGAAATACATTATTGTCCCCAACACTGGGTTCATACCATTCTTACTTGCCTTGCCTAAAACGTGAATTACAGCATCAGCATCTCCTCTTTGGCTTTGACATTCCCAGTCCCCCACAAGAATGGATATGATGGAGGAACACCAGAGTTCATTTCACATCAACTCCAAGTAAACCCTGACCTAGTCTCAAAGCTGCATGTCATATTCCTCAGTCCTTTGCCACTGTGGCCAATGCCACCATCTTCTGCTACACTGATCCTCTTAGTGGAACATTTTCAATACAGATTGTCAGGCAAAAAATCACTTTCCATAATACAAATTCTTTTCTTTTTTTTTGAGGGAGACAGTTGTTGATGTTTTATTTAACTTTATGTACTTAAATAAATTGCTGGCTTTTTTGAGGAATACCAGTATCTTACCAGGTTATCTTACTCACCCTAAACACAGATTTGAGTACTTACTTAGACCCCTGTAAAAAAAGTATTTAATCTTCAATTATAAGGTGAAGGCATAGAAACTAAACTTTCCAGTATATTTACAAATACCATGTAGTCCATGTTGGCTGGTATTCCCAAGACAATGTACAAAAAAGAGACTATAATTTTTGAAACTTTAAAACTCATTGAAGTATGGATCAGGATACTGTGTGGAGTAGGCCAAATAGCTTTGAAAGAAGATTAATTTTGATCAAAGATTGGAAATAGTTTTCAGACATCTCCCCTCTTTCGCTTTCTCTTGTGCATTAAGGGCTAGACTAGTATTTAAATAAAAACATTTGCTTGAACTGCCATGTTATTCTCCAAAGTGATAGAATTGGGTATATGATAAATTAAAAGGAAAATAATCCATTCCATAGTTAGAAATTATTTTATGTAGTTCAGCACCTCTACTGAAAAAACTCTTGGCTTTGTATAGAGCTCTAACAAACAGAAAACTCTTTGCAAATAATAATTTCCCATATCAGTAGCTTTTAGAAGTGGTGAAGTTTAACAAAAATCTATCCACTCAACAGTCAGAACCATCTTCTGTAATTACAGTCATCAGGCCAAGAATGCCAACTTCGTACCTTGAAACAAATATCTCTGGGAGACAATTAGGAAAATATTATAAATGCCATATGGATATATGACATATGTATTTATATGGCATTTCCTTTCATGCTGATCCCCAATCTACATTTGGTCCATGTGTGCCCTTTATAAAACTGTGGGAATATAGATCTGATGTCAACTACAGAGATTCACTTACCCCCCAGAAGATTATATATTACATAACAAGATATATTATACTATGCAATATTCATGGGTGCTTTCTTCAAGTTTTCTGAGCACTTCTTTGACCAACATGAACTCTTATCTTTTACTTCTATGATCTACTGTGTTAAAGAGTGTATGCTTTACAATAGGAAGAGCATCTAACATGTGGGTTGGAGTTATGCTAAAGCCTGTGTTTTAATGGTATAATTGCATTTGAGTTCTGTCCAAAAGGAAACGGAAACTGTATGTGAGATGTTTTCATCACCAGCTGCCTAGAAAACCAAATAATTAAAAATAGGAAGCTACTTGGCCCAAAACAAGAAAGTGAGAGATGAAAAGCAAGACTGCAGTAACCTTATCCTAGATTTCAATCAGTGTCCTGTCTTCCAGCTAATCTTGGAAACAAATTTCCTATCTTCTTTCTCCACTATCCCCTCAACATTTTCTCTAAGATTTGATTCCACTAGTTTCCAACCAGATCTTGTCTGCATTCATTCATATCCCTTATTTATAAATAGCTACCTCCAAAGATATCTATTCTCCCTGACATTTTTGTTTCATGAATGCCATAAGCACACATTTTAGCAAATTTAATTTGTCAAGCCTTAGCACCACATAGTTGTCCTGTTTCCTGACGATGGAAACAACAGGAAGGAAATCCATTATTGAGTCAAGTAATTGTCATGTAATTTGAGAATATAGGAGGGAGAGTTTCAAGAGAACACTCTTTCCTACCATATGGCGATGTCAGGTTGGTTATCTTTGGGAAGAACATACCCTAAAAGTGCACAGGAAAAGTTCAGCTACTTGGTTTTTTTAAGTATTTCTTATCTCAAGGCAAGTTTGTCTTATCTCCTGGCAAGATCTTCTTTTCATCTTCTAAAAATAGGGCAGAGAAGTGAACAATCATGACCTGGAAAACTCAAAAAGAAAGAGATAGTTCAAAATTTTTGTTTCTCTTATTGTGAGACTGTTACTAAACAGTTCATTTTTGTACTTCTATAGCTCTGGATTTCTAGAGAGCCTTTATCATAGGGCTTCCCCACAGTCAGCACTCACCAGGGCCTCATAAAATTCTCCTGCTTCCCAATCAGAGAGGGAGTGAAGCAAGTTATGAAAACCAGGGTAGTTCTGTGAGGAGCACAAGGAACACGACTCAAAGCAAGATCTAGACCAATGTGCTGCCTCTAGCTCATCCCTACCTAATGATAGCAAGAACAGGGTTGCAAGCAGGAAGTCTCAATGAAAAAGTATGAGTTTCATTCTGCAGAAGTGTTTTTCCACCTAAGGAACATGAAGAACCTGCAAGACCCTGTGTGATGGGAAGATTTCAGTTTGTAATGGTTGCATATGAATTGCAAAGCATTACCGCTTCTGCATGGGAAATAGTTTCATAGAGGCAATCAAATGATGCATTAGTACAAAAACAGAGTGCAACTCTATTTTGGAAGTTATACTACCTTTGAAAATTGTTTGTCATGAGTTAGCTGTTACCTATCAGGTCTTCCCTCTTAGCTGTCACCAGCCTCTGCTGTCACCTATCACCTATGGTCAAAGCTCCAAGTAAATAAAAAAGGAGTATGAGGGGTTTCCAAACACTGAGGAGGACTACCACATCATCTAAAACAACTATTTAAAAGCAAAAGATGGGAAATTGGCTTATGCTTTCTTTCTTTACTTTGTCTCTCTGGTTTGGTGTTGTTTTTTGTTGTTTTGGTTTTGTTTTGGTTTTGTTTTTTTTTTTTGCTTTTTTGTTTTGGGTTCTGTTTGTTTGGGTTTTTTTTCACTCTCTTCCCCCATCTCTTCTTATTTCTTCTGCATGCTGAAGAATACCTACCTAACTTTCTGCTGTGACATAATTTTTTCAACTGGATACTTTTTCATTCTTTCTGTTCTTCTATTAATTCAAAGCAAAACCTTTATCTCCTTTCTCCTTACAAAAACTGTTAGATTGTAAGTGACAGTGTGACTCTCCCTATAACCAGCTTAGGTCCAGAAGGTAGAAAATGGAAAATCAGATCAGGAATTTCCTATTAATGAAACAATTATGACTTCATATGCACCAGATTATTACAGCTGTAACTGGAGCCCTTGAATTATCATTAGGAGACCTCATTCACCTGAATTTTAAACTTTTGATTTTATAAACTCTCCTTATCATACCTTGTATTTTATATTGAACTCTGTTTATTGCAGATTCACAGTTTGTAAAAACTTCATTCAGATACCCCTGTAGGCATTAGTCAAGCAGGAGTCACAAAGCTGTTGGTAATCATAATTCCATAGTATTTCTCTAGTTATAGTAGAAATTTGAGGTTATATTCCTCTAAGGAAAGAGGTAAAATAAAATATTTTTTACATTGATTGGGTTACATTCGTCCTTCAGTTAGTGTGGTAGCCAAGGCTGGTGATGTGACACAGAAATGCCAGTAGGAAGAATGAGATAAGCCAGTGATAAGCTCTCATTAAAAGTGAAATCTGAACAATTACAGTTCCACCTTGAGCTGGAAGGACAAAAGTTACTTTCTTCAAAATCTCCCATGTTGTTGTTGTCCTCTGACCACAGCATTTTGAATTTCTTAAGTGCCTTTCAAATCTATCAGCTGTTTTATGCAATGCATTATTTTTTTACTGCCAGAGGTTTTAACAAATTGGAAAGCAACCAAAAGCAAAGTTCACCAATACCTGTGAAATATGTAAATGGCAAATGTATTTGCACAATTAGCCTCCACATAATAAGGTATATTCTTTGGCAGACTTATAAATACCTTTCTGTAAGGGTCACAGACAAGCACTTCAATTCATATTCACAGGCTACATTTCCTCCAGAGCATCCCTCCAGGACAGATATGCATTAAAGTAGGAAAGCTTTGTCAGACAGCATTATACTGATCCCTAATGTGTAACTACAAAAACACTAGTCTTGCAGAAAAATACTAAGGCAATCAGGGTTTCCTAAATTTGATACTCATGGATATAAAAAAAAAAAATTAGGTCCAGCACTGAATGCATGACCACCTGAGGGGTTTTATGGCATAGTCTACAGCTAAGCAGAATTTTCCTGACAGCAATTGTTGGCTGAAGAGCTACACTTAAAGATTGAAGTTATTAAAAATTGAAGGAAATTTTTCACATAATTGGTACTACCACTTTTTTCAGATAATGTTTTCCTGACAAAAGAAAATTTGCCTCTAACATTTTTTCCCCTTTTTGGTCATTTTTAGTCTAAAAAGAAATCAATTTTGGTTAGGGCACTTTAACATGTATGTATACACATCTGTGCACAGGTGCATATAAATGCAGAACTATGATAGCACTAAATATATAGTATTCTGAAGTATTGTATAAATGGGGTTTTGTATGGGTGAAGGGTTTGGGATTGTAAGCTAGAAAATCAGGTTCCTTGCACTCAGTTTACTATATCCTTCCATATTTCTATTCACCAGTTAGTGCCCTTTATGTCAGTAAGTCATGCCTGCCTTCATTTAGTAAATAAAAGTATTGGGAAATTGCTAAGTAAGGTCTGTTATCATCAAACTACTCCTTGACCTAGAGTATGAACAACTGAGGTATAGGAAGGGAATTTCTCAAAGCAATTTCCAAACAGTCCGTGTTGGTGTTTTCCTTCCATCTATTGCTACCCTAAGCAACAGCATGGAGATGGTCTAAGAACTGATATTATTAAATTAATATAATTCTTTTTCATAAGAGATGATATACAATAAAAAGAGAGGAAATTTAGCAGACTAATGTCAAATGGTTTTATATTGTTCATCACTGCAGAAAGAGTTACTCACCATGACAAAATGGATTTGTTGCTTATAAGAACTGACAGTGAAACCAAAAGCACTTTCAAATGGAATTATGAGTGTATAATCATCACAGTGCCATGGATGTAAAATGATTTTGATTGCTGGATTGCAAAGTAGGTCCCTAATGACCTCTGCTAATATGAAGTGTCAGTTTTACAGCTGATGGCAGTGTTAAAGATGCAGTATTTCTTTCTCTTTAGCAATTTACACTTTACTAAAAGGTATACAAATAGATTTTGATCTGCAAAGTGGCAACATGTACTTAAGACTCAAAGTAAAAATTTAAGAAAACTGACTTGTAGGCATAGGGGAATTGGGACATGAGACAAGTGGGTGCTGCATTGCCTATGAGCTGTGGCAAACTGCTGCTTGCACAGCTTTGGAAGGGACATTGCAGCATAATCACACTCATAATCACGCTCTTCTCACTTGTGAAACTCCTGTTTACCTGAAGCATGGCTAGTACCAAGATGCTAAATACAGATGTTCCCTTGTGCTAGTTTTCTTCCATGTATTTAGCATTCAACAAAGACTGATCCAGAAAACAGCAGAATATGGAAAACAATTATCAAATATTGTCCCTACCTTTCATCAGCATAACTCTTCCTCCAGAGAATACCAGTGGCTCCACTGGTGTAAATAAAAATACCCTTGTGTCATGCTGTGGGTGAATTGTGCTCCTGTGGCTGTATCTTGGCAGCAAAGAATCCTGCTATTTTCACCATTGATTTAATATAAATCAGGATTATCTCCCAGGTCTTGTTTATTGCTTGGCTGTTTTCACAAATATTTTACAGTTTTCAGTTTAAAATGAAAGAGTGAAAGTGAAATAAATCTATTAAAGTAATTTATTTTAGACCAAACCAGAAGGCAGGTGTGCAAGATTTTTACTGTTCTATCTTCTAATAGCAAAATTAATCTTGGCTTTGCATTCATCTGATATGCAAAGAATTATAGAATGATTGCCATAGAATGGTTTGGATTGGAAGGGATCTACTTTCAACCCCCAAATCTTGATGTATGGCAAGACTTCTCAAAATGCAGAGCTGCATCCCCGTTCTTCAGAGCACAGGGAGTCATCACCATGGTGGAGATTTATTTTAATATAGTTATATACAAACAACAGTTCAGAAGATTTTAGTTTTACTTTTCTGATTCTTGTTTCTAGGACAGGTTATCTGAACTAAAAAATTAAATCAGTGAATTCAACAGATATTTTATTATACTTTCAAGTTCTACTTTGTAGGTACTTAATTCCTATTTCACATGAAAGACTACAACTAATGGCAATGCAGCTGCAGATGTTTAACCAAAAAGGCAGTACAGGAAGAATACAGAAATTTTATGTCATCATTTTAAAACTTTCAGCACTTTGAATGCCTCTTCATGGTGGCAGTGTTGGGTAGACTTGTCTCTATGTTCTGACCTCTCCAAAATTTCACTCTTTTACCTCATTTCCTATGAGGTAGAGGCAGGATATCTAACATACTAAAAAGAATTAAAAGTTTGGAAAAATGTCAGAATTAATTTAATAATAAATAAATGGAAACTTTCAAATTGCCTTGTGTAAAGTTAGTTTCCTATAAATCTAATTGACAGATTTCTATAAAACAAAGCTCACTAGAGGTTCTCAGTATTCTGATAAAATTAGCAGCTCAATTTATCCTTAACAGATAGAAGGCACCAGGATGTGCACAAATAACTTGCATTCTGCTCAGTTGAGGACCAGGCACAGCAGTCCTTTCTCCTCTGTTGGAAGTTGCTTTTCTGTAGGGTCTCTGAGAACAGAATTAGGTGAGTTTTAAAAAAAACTACTTATCTCTGCATTTGACAGATAGAGACAGTGCTAATTCAGTCCCTTCCTCTATGTTAAAGGTTCTTTGAAGTTTTCTATTATTTGCTAACAGTTTGCTTGTCATATGAGCACAGCTATTTAGAGGATATATTTTGTTTTCCAAAGTGTCAGTGACATTATCACAATTATGTGTACTGCACAGAGACCCATACTGCTGACAGCAGATTCTTCCTAATATGAACATTGCTTTGCAATGGTCACCAAAACCACAAATCTGCACCTGGGTTTATCTTTCTGGTGATCAGACATTTGAAAACTTTAGGGCTTGGTTCAGCATCTTCAGCATAGCACACTTACAATTTTCACGTGTGTGAATTCCTAAACTACACTGAGAACACGTGCTAGGTGCTGAATGGTTGATTACAAGATGATAATTAGCACTGTGAGAATCTACATGAAGTTCTGCAAGGCAAAGGAACAAAAGTAATGTCAGACTACATGAGATTAGCTTTGAAGGAAACCACTGGCAGGCACTTTTGCTTGACCACAAATTACAGTTCCTAAAAAAGGACACTGCTAACTTAAAATATATGTCTGTCTTAAATTAATATAATTGTTAATATAATAGAGCAAGTTGTTCCCTAATTGGTCACAGTTTGAGAATGGTGGTGATTCTTTCACTTTGCTGCTTGAGACCAGTTCTGGGTGATATTGAAGCGACAGCAAGCAGAAATGGAAACAGAATGAACCAATCTTAGAGCAGCTCCAAAGAGCAATTCTAGCTGAGTGACCAAGAGAAAGAGCTTGTGTACCTTCAAACCTAAAAGCTTATTGAGACTATCAAGATGAAATTGCTTTCTCTACATTAAAATAATTTTGTCTCTTTTAATAGTTCATTAAAATCTTGAAAGGCTGTGAGTAAAAAAAAATCATTTCTCCAAGTTTGCTGTGGAGCAGCATCAGTTTCGAAGGTTTTGGTTTTCAGGAGCTATGGTGGTGCAATATTTTACATTTAGATAGCACGTCTCACTGGAAAGATCCCAAATCACTACAAAATCTGAAGTGCATGAAGGAATTGTCTCCTTTAACCATCAAAGTAAAGACATGCAGCCGCCTATAAAGTCAAACAGCATGGCCCACATGACACAACTCAACACAGACAGTAAACACAAATGCAACAGGAACAGCAAATCCAAACTGATGTCCCCATTCAGTGGACCTGGATTTGGAGAGGTCAAGGCTGTTATCTAAACATCGTTACCAAAATTTTTTAAGACATCTCCATTCTTGCTAGCTATCTTTTGGAAAACATCTTTGCCCTGCAACAACCATTTCAGTATTATCTCAAGAGAGCTCTGAATCACTCAGCTGCTGCCATTGCATCCTGTGCTTCCTTTAGGAGGCAGTCCACCAGAAGGCAGGTGGCTTTAGTCTAAACTCTTTCAAAGTGGTACACAGCTTCCCACAGAGGAAATGCTGTATTATGTCTCTCACCACACCCTTCTGTCTTAGGAAGATGGTATATAATCCTAGGTTGCATCACTGTCCTACAAATGCTGTTGTGAAAGACCTTACCTCCTTTAGAGCATGAAACCTGCATGGTATGATATTCTGGCTTAGAATCACCTGATTTGCCCTTTTGTTGTGTGTAGGTCAATAGAAATCACCTATGGTTTGGAATGTTTTGCAACTCACTCTGGGTGCTGCCAAAATAATAAAACAGAAATTCTTGTTCAGAACATTACAAAATTAGCAAAGGAAACATGACTGAATTCAGCTATGGACTCATCCAGCTTCCTCTAATGCAAGCAAAATAGTTTTATATGAAAACAAGACAGTTGATGCACTTCGTATACTGAAATACAAATACTTTGAAACTACCTGCATAAAAAGTACGTTAAAGGGATTTACCTGCATTTCCCTTCATCTACAATCAGTTGTTCTTCTTGCCAACATACATCTCTCTGGAAAAATCTTCCTTGTCTTGATGATAAAAGACAATATTTGCAGTGGAGTTGTACAAAAACAGGGGTCAAGCCATCTGAGGTCAAGTCATCCAAACGCACCCATTAAACTTCCCCTTTTATTGCTGTACTTGCATAAGCACAAATAATGTCATTATTTTTTAAAAGTTTTGACCAAACTAAGATTTTTATTGTCATCAGAACCTACATTGTGTTAAAGAAACATTACCACCTCAACATCTTTTTCACTTTGCACAGAAATGGCCAGGGAGGTCTTAATCTAGGAGGAATATGTACATGTACCACATGGAAAGTAAAGAAGGAGGGGAGGAGAAAACAAAATTTCAAGAAAAAAATAGAAAATTCATTTTAGTAATTCAAAACACAGCAGAGAAATTGATGCTGCATCTTTAAATAACTTGAGAAATGTATTTCACCTTTAATTCCCCATTTTCCTATTCAGAACAAGTGCTGCCCAGGACTGGTTTTCGAGCGGATTCCTCTGGCAAGTATTCTTCAGCCTTTGTTTTCTGTAAACTAGTTGTCCTTCATTTTATGTTTTAGCTGTTCTTCTTTTTTTAATCATTTCTCAAGATGATGGACAGTCTTAACTGCCCAGTCACCATTTTATTGTGTATGATCTTTGTGGGGTTGTAGAATGCTTATGCCAAACCTTTTTATAATAGATTTGCATTTTGAACAAGGAAAGGTATTTCTTTTGCCTCGGCCAGTTTTTATGTTTTACTGTGTTTTATGTGTACTTTCATATTATTGTTCACTCTTTAGCATAAAAGTGTATCTCTATAGCTCATGCCCAAATCTAAGCCAAATCATTTTTTTTAATCTGATTTTAATTCTGTCTTAATTCTATCACCAATTCCTTGCTTTCATACTTATATCTTGTGCTGTAAAAATATAAAAGAAAAAGCTTTCAAAGTCAAGAAATTTTGGGGGCGTTTGAGTCAACACTGATCTTGTAAAACGGCAATGGACTTTTTTAAAAAACAGCAATATTTATTTCCCAGTGTTATCATGCTAAGTGAACAGTTAAAATAGGCATCCCATACCAAAAAAAAAAAAGGCTGTTTTGACAATCCTATCAAAGTTTTCTAGTCCTACACAAGCTGGACAGAGATCCTAAATTAAATATAACATTCGACTGGTTTTGCATAACACAGTGGGGTTCATGCATTGAATTACTCTGTTAGCACACCAGTTCTTTTTTCTTTTCTTTGATGATTTTCATACTGAATTTTTTATTTGCCAGCTTTCCTCTCTATAAATATCAAGAGGGAATATGTATGCTTTTTTAAAAACCTGCTTACATTGCAGAGCAGCAGATCCATGACTGCTTTCAAGCTTTTCACATCTTTCAAGAGCATCTGAAACTCAGATGAAGTTATTGTAGTTTTGTGTCAATCCAAATTCACAATTTATAATTATTTGTAGGAAACAAAAATCTTCACCATCTTCAGCAAAGGAGTCCAAATTAGTTTTTCTTTTCAGTAGGTAGCTGAATACACCCAGAAAGACTGTAAAATTATTACAGCAAAGCACTTCATCTTTCCTTTAACTGCAATATAGAAGAGATTAAGCAAAAAATTTGTACCAACATTTACAGGATCATCCCAAATACCAGGTTCATCACTGTGAAATCACATAGCACTTGTTCAATTTGTCTCACACAGAAAATTAATTAAGCATTTTCAGGTGTATATTTTCTCAACATTTCAGAAACAACTGCATGCATGCATCTCAGTGTGTTGTCCACCCAGAGATTCAGATGAATACAGTGCAGAAAGGTAGCTGGGAGTTGATAATCACATCTTCACCTGTGAGATCTCACTATTGTTCAGTAACAATCTATTCTGGTACCATTACATTTAAAGCAAATCCCCCATCATTCAGGAACCAGAAGGAATTTCCCAATGCTCTTTACTCTCCTCACTGTGCAGCGATGATCAGATCACAACTTGTCCAATACCACTCTCAAATTCATGGGGGAGCCAGACGGTTTTATAGCCTAGCAAAGTGAATTGGTGTGATTTTTTTTTTTTTGAACTGTTAAGAAAGTTTTCCTTCACACAAAAAGAAGAAACAAAGTGGTATAACAATAAAGAAGAAAGAGATTTAAGTTACTAGCAGGCAAAGTTAAAGTTGTTTTTCTAATATAACTGTGTAGAGAGGCAAAGAAGGACAGGGAGCATTGTCATTCTGGCAGAGAGTACCCATATTACATGAGCAAAAATATTGAATTTAGGGTGAAACTCTCAGTAAAACTGGTAGGAGACAGGTCATTAAGGTATATTAAGCTGTCTGGAAGGATAAGCAAACTGGAAAAGACAGTGTTAATTCAGTATTGGCTTGTCTGCAAGCTTATTCATACTTCTTACTTGGCATGAACCACAAGGTGCTAATCTAGGTTAGCAAGAGGAAACAAAAAGACACATTTTCCATAATAAAGTTATATTAACCAACAGTTTGTAGTATATTGCAAGGCTCAGGAGGGTCATTTTCTGTAAGTACAGGTAATTTTCTCTGTATGATCAACTGAAAATCTGCTCCAGTAAGAAAACACAAAATTTAGTCTATCTAAAAATCCTTTGTGAGGAACAAAACAGTACCAGAATCCTGGAGAAGCAACCACTAGAGGAATATCAGATGAAATGTAATCATTTAAATGGGAAAGAATACTTAATCAATGTATATTCAGGAATATTGAAACTCCTGCCACATAATGATAGGGGCTTTTAGTAAATCTATCAAACATGAGCTCCTGTGAAGTACAAAGTAGTGAACAATTTACCTGTCTTTGAAACACAGGAAAAAAGGATCTCAGCAGCAGCAAGGCTTTAGAACGTGTTTTTGATCAAAGACTAAAACTGCCAATGTGGAGATAAACTGAGAGCTATGCAAAGGGAGTTTAGCAAAAGTTGGTTGGTCTAACCAACCAACTAACCTGGCAACTGATTTTTTTACACTGAACAGGTGATATGTGTTTAATTAATCCATATTTCCATTTTACAAAATGCCAGTTATAATTGTAGCATTTCCATGTTAACCTGGAAAAGACAGTGCCTAGCATGAAATGTAAAGATGAATGGCTAGAAAGCAGCTAAACAATTCTACTAGAAGAATCTGGACTGAAAGATTAATGTTATTGGAGAGCCTTTCAATAAGTCTTCTGCCTTATTTCATGAATCACTTAAGCACATAAACCAAGGGTAGAAGTCAGGCCCACTTTCCGAGATGTAAGTTCAGGAATCTATGGTGTAGCTGTCTCCAGAGCAGTGGAAAGGTGATCAGTGCAGTCCCATCATACCCAACATGAAAGCTGAAACAGCACACAGGTTTGCGTACCACATCTCAGACTGGAGATACTGTGATATTATGATATTACTGCAAGGTGGGTGGCCTAGTGACAAAGGCCACAAACAAGCTCAGTTGCCAGTGTCTTCTTTGCCTGTGTCTTTACTGGAAAGGTCTGTGTGCTGTTTGCTTGCAGAGGTTTGCAGTAACAGGAAGCTAGACCTGGTGACCCAGGGATCCTTTCCAGTTTTGCTTCCTTGGTGGGACTGAAAAGAATATTATTTTTTGAAAGCAGTTTTCAGTGACCTGTTGGCAGACAACGGACTCCACAGAATTCCAAGTCTTTGGGAAGGAACATTGTTGCCCAGTCAATTGATCCAAAGGCTTCCAAACTGGGTTAGAGCTCATAGAAAAATATGCCCCTGTACAGCATTTTTTTAGCCTAAACTTTTTCATGGTCAAGCTGCCTTATCTATTCCACTCTAAATGGGATAGAAAAACAGCATCTTCTTAAAAATAAATAACGCCCCTTATTTTAGGATCTGTTGCCAACACTGGTTTGGCTCAGCTTTGTCAATGTATCTGAGGGACATTTTCATCTCAGTTTGCCAGAGCAGGTATTCTTCACAACCTGACATTATTACATTTTCCTATTGTATTCCCAACTGTGCATATTCATTCACTTGTACACAATAAAGGCAGTGCTCAGGTTGTGACAGACTGCTGGAGACAGTGCCTTTGAGTGTTAAACCTGGGTTTCAAATGCCGATCACACTGTGTCTATCTACAAAAACATCTCCCTAGTGCTAAGCCCCATCCTTGTAGGCACAGCAAACCAGATAAAGTACTGCTTTCTTCTGAAATTCCTTTGCCTCTCACAATTTTAAAATGTTTTGCATTAAGCTAACATACTGTACATACCCAGAATTCATTTGCTCCTTAGTGTTGAGGCACATCAAATAAATAGGAAAAGTCAGTATAATAAGCTGCTTGGTTCTGTTTG
>NW_005054354.1:4082082-4094561 GCF_000277835.1 Geospiza fortis | reverse complement strand
AAAGGTAATACTTTTATTTTACCAATTGAAATATTTGTGATTCAGGCTCACTTTCACCAATACAGATTGTTGAAATAATGCACTATGCCATTGTTTACAGGGGATTTTTTATTGCACAGTCATAGTATAGAGCCAGTGCATGTCTTTCTACATCTGTCTTTGCAATAATACCTGACTGAAACTAATCAGGCTTTAATCCCAGACTACACCTGGCATGTGCCAAATTCCACCATTTATGAGGTGTCCACTGATGGTTCTGAGGGGAGATCTGTAAGTGAGAGCTGCTGAAGTATTTCAGCCACCTGTAATCCCTCCCATCCTGAGGGAACAAGGCACAACTGGAGACACTTATGAGCAGTTTGCTGAAATAAACTTTGTCATCCCTTTTTTCTGTTGGGGTCAGCAACAAGCTAACACCGACCAAAAGCTTTTGTGTCACAATGTATAGACCAGAGTGCAATCCATAGGAAAGACCATTCCTGTCAATCACTGTTTTAGGTGATGAACTAAAGCATCTCTGAGCATGCAGATAGCAATAGTCACAACAGACAACAGGCAACTTCTTAGTCCTCTAAATGCTTACAGTTTCAATTTATAATATTTGATACTATTATTATTATTATTATCCCAGAACACTGTGTTCTTTCAAGTGAAGCTAAAGACAATTTTATAAGAAACTGACTTTTAAAAGACTCTATATTCCTCAACTGATATATTACAGGACATAATATATGTCTAAAGACAGGTTAGGCAGACATATGGAAATGCAACCTTATTGATTCACAAAGCTGTTGAGACTTTAATTGAGTAGCATTAAGGAGTTCAAGTTAATGATGTTAGCTTTCAATTTAAACTCTGAGACTGAGATGTTTATAATGATAATTTTCATCAAAACTCCTTATTGAGGGTACTACCTGGAAGTGGAATACTTAAAAGCTTCATTACATAAAAAGACACATATATATATATATATATATATGTGTGTGTTTGGAACTTAAATGACCTGTAATGATTTTCATGTTTTGTGAGTTGGACTGATGTATCTCTGTCTCCCATTTCAGTTTATTCTTTGTAGGATTTAATGAACTGCAGGGAAAAGACAAATTAAAGACCGGAGGTGGATGAGCAGCAGTCCATTATACAGTCAGTTTTAGAAAGAAGACACATTTTTAACCTCTATTTTGGACAGACTTTTCCATACTGGTCTTCTGTGAATGTATTCTAGTTTGACTTAGTTTATTCTACTGAATATAACCACCCTCCAAGAGACATCTACATTTTCAATTCTCCTCCTTGTCTGTGCCCATTTGTTTCCACCAGCTCCAACCAGGATGCCATTAGTCATGTGCAATGAACACAAGGTGGGAGGGGTTGGTGCAAATTCTCAAGATAAGAGCAAAATGCTTTGCTCAATGGGATTTCTCTTTAAACCAGGTCCCGATTACAAGGAGCTGGATGTTCACCTTCGGAGAATGGAGTCTGGGTTTGGCTTCAGGATCCTGGGAGGAGATGAGCCTGGGCAGCCTGTGAGTTATTTCTTCTTGATTTCCCTTTTCCTTCCACATTCTATAATCTGTGTAAAGGTCAGAAAATATTACTACATAACTGAACCCAAATGAACACCATGTTAAGGCTGCAAGTAAAATTACTTTTATTCATCTATATAAAAACCCAGAACTCTCAGGTTTTTCACATCTGAGAATTAAGTTAGAATAAGAAGGCATTAAGGTGGAAACAGAGCATCACTCATCCCATTACTGCAGAGTGTGACCTGGCATCTCTTAATCTGGACTTTTCAAAATCAAGCAGAAGGTTCCAAAAATCCAATTCTGTAAGACCATCCATATGTTGTTGTAGAGTAGACAACTCGTATGCAAAATGTATGTGTGTGGTTAAAAGACACAGTCAACAATGCAGTTAATTTCCAGAAACAGAAGACCTTACCACAAAGTGATAGTCAGTGTTCCAGGTTAAATGACAACATCATGTGAGGCAACAGGCATAAAAATGATAGCTTTGTACCATTAGGAGGGAGGCACCCCTGTAACCAAATAACAGGTAACAAAATGAACATAGATAGTTTGCTAATAAAATATAATATAAAATAAATCTTATGCACAATATTTAAAAGAAACAGTGTAGAAGCCCAGAAAATAAGGGTCAAGTGTGCGTGACATACCACAAATGTATAAATATTTTTATAAGTTACTGATCTATCTAAATGCTATAATTTTGAGAGCAGGCAGAATTACCACTCTCAGAAAAAACTCAATGGTGTAACTATAATCTGACAGCTAGGACTAAAGTCAATAATGATAGTGCTTTACTGTCACAATTTTAAGCAGTCTGAATCTTGTGTTACTACATTTCTGAGATAATGTATAATTAATTATTAGATTTGCGTATTCCCTAGTCAATAATTTATACATTCCATATTCAATTTAATACAGAATAGTATATTTTTCATTCAAGTCGTAAGGTTAACCAGCACATGGCTTTGAAAAACAAAGAAGCTCTTATATTTTAAAATTGTCAACATCTGTCAAAGTACTGAAAAATCTTAACAGTTTACTGATATCTCCCATAATAAGAAAAGAATGCAGTGTATTCTAAAAAAGATGCTTCAAGTGCTGTTTGAAATTCAGTCTAGTTTAGAATAAGTGTTTTCAATGGTTTTTCAAATGTAAAGTATAGCTGCTCAGAAAGACTCCAAGAGAACACTGCTTCATCCTCTACACTTGCAGTGTGCCTGAGCCCCCTCTGATATGTAACTTCCTTCTGTGGAACATGTCCCAGTGCACATAAAATGAGGCCACTGAGCCATCATCTGCACATTCTCCAACTGAGCATTTTTCCTGTCCCTTCTGGACAGGCCAGCCAGTATAAGTTCTCAAAGCACACATACTGGGTGAGGCCAAAAAGGAAATCTCTGAGGTGTTAGTGGAAATGTCCCATTTTATCTTTTTAGATTGTTAGGAAATGGCACTAGAAAGGCATTACCTTTAAGACCAGGCTGGCTGGAACTTTGAGCAACAAGGTGTAGTGGAAGATGTCCCTGCCCATAGCATGGCAGGGAGATTGGAGTTAGAGGATTTTTAATGTCCTTTCCAACACAAACCATTCTATGTTCTAGGAAGATTTGGAAATCTCCTTCTATCTGCTCTGGATAGTAATGTCTAATGGCATTTCCTATCTCCCAGGAAAGTGTCCCTGGCTACAGGGCTGCCCAGTATTTTGTGATAGGCTCTCTTGGTGTCTCCTTTAGTGTTTTTTCATTACAAATAGATAATTAAGCAGTCACGGACTAGGCGTCTGACTGGCTCTGCTTGTTGGAGGTTTATGACAATCTCATGGGGGAAAGTGCAGCTCAAATGCCTTATCTAAAAGATTATTATTTATATAAAACTGAATTATGTCAACCCAAAGGACTAAGAGAAAACTCATGTAGAATATCTGATATTCTGGTAGTTCATATCCATAATACATGCCAGAGTTGTGAGAGACTTGAGTCTCTCAGTCTGCTCAGCAGTCCAGTAGAAAAGAAATTTTGAAGCAAGCTTTTTGCCCTGCAGCTACATGCATTGTGCACTGAAGTAATACAGAGAATCAGGTCTTTCTAGTGTCTCTTCAGCAAAGGACTGACCTGACTTTACTGTCTGAAGTCAAAGAGCCATAGCTGGATATCAAGGGCAGAGATAAGCACCTTGCTATTTTTGGAAAGCAGGGCCAAAAACACTGCCCTCTGTGAACCACCCTCTAACACATTTCACTGTCCTGTTGAACAATTGCTCTCAGCCTGCCTTTAGCCTCAAGGTTGCTATCTCTGTTCCATGGTTTGCACATACAAAAGCATTTTTCCCCAAGACGTATCAATCCAATCGGCTTTACGTGTCTTTGCAAACATTTCTCAAAGTCCCCAGGAGTTAGGAAGAGCCCAACTCGAAGCTGAGGATTGTGCAAGGCAAAAAGAACCTTCTTAGAATTAAGTGCTGCAGTGCTGAGGTTTTCAATTCTCACTCCCTCGCAGTTGTCCATCTTGTTTTCACTGCTCAGATTTAACACCAATAAACACAACAGATGTACTCTTTTTAGTGTCCCTCTATTTCGTATTCAAAGTACAAGACTTTTTAACTCTGTTCTCTCTCCTCCACTGCTTCCCTGCCCCCCATGGACAGCCCACCTGCAGCCTCCCATTCCTTTCACTCCAGAAAAGCAGAAGCAGTTTTTGCCTGTTCTCCAAACCCCTGCCTTTCCCATGAAACAAGAACTGAGACGCTTTGAAATTTTTATTTCAGCTCTCCTGCTGTGCCGTCAGGTAACACGGAACAAAAGGAAGCTTTTGTCTTTGTGGTTTGATATCTAAAAAGAAATATGGATTCTTCAGCATAAGGCAATAACTTTTTCAAAGAAGCAGAATCCAAATAACACTATTTTAGAAGGATAATACCAACACTATAGAGGGACTGTAGCTTAGTTGCCTTCTAGTTATATCAGATACTTGGCACCTTAGAAGGAGAAAATGCTGCTGTACTACTCCACTTTCCATATTTGTGAGCGTAAAAATACTTTTGAAAGGAAATACTTAAATTTACTGAGAAATTTCAAATATCAAGACTGTGAGTTGTGCTCTCAAATCTTGTAATATTGCACTACAACAGCTATTTATCACATCTCCCAGTAACTTGAAGATTTAGAGATAATCTCTGTTATGGTGAATTATAATATTACTGAAAGGTTGCCAAACCACATAAATTGGAACTTTACTGAAGTTGCAAATTGCTGTCCCAAAGGGGAGATGTATTTTGCATATATTTGTGCAGCTCAAACTCAGAATCACAGGAACATATACATAATTTCTCTAACAGCTTTACCTTTTCAACATGGACAAACTGTGATTTTTCTCAAAAATGTCCACAAGATATATGTTGTATTCTTTTTATAGTCAGTGCCGAGATATATTCTCAGTGTCTTTCTACATTTCTAAGACATAGAGCAAAATGTTAAGATAAGGCCATGCCTTGGGAAGTCGTATTTTAACAGTGATCAGACAGAGTTCAGGTGATTAGCTTGGATTTAGCCATCACTGACACTTAATATTAGGTGAATCACCCTTTATGTGTATATACATAAATTTTGCTATATGTCTGTGATGCTACTGTATTATGTTCAGAAAAACTAAAATACAAATTCAGATAATTACCAAGAATCACAAAGAAAGTCAGTATCAAAGCAGATTAACCTGTATAAATTAATAAACATCAGCTTTAATTTCAGATTAGACTCTGCCACAATCATCCTAATCCCACAATTTGTCCTGTTTAATCTCAAACAATAGGAGAAACTTTTCTTTTTTCTCTACAACACAGTCTTTATTACTTACCTGCCATCATCCTTCTCATCACGCATTCAAAGCCATCTCATGCGAGTATGGAACTGCATTTGAGAGGTAATATAATCCTGATATGTATTTTTCCAGTTTGTGCTTTACATGTAGAATTGACAACTATTATGGCAGCTTCTCAGCCATGAAACAAGAGCAGATAATGCATAAGAGACAAATTCAGACACAGAAAATGAAAAAGTTATCCCAAATAATATCCCAAATAATAGATATAGTGGCCATCATCTTGACAAACACACCTAGCTGAAGTGTTTAAGGTATGACTCTATGCTTATGTTAGGAATCCAACACTGAGATGAGTAACACAATCACATTACATGGTGGACATGTGAAATATCAGCAATAATTACCTAGTCAGGATCTAGAAAGAGTTTTTCTAGTTTGCTTTGTATACCGATGACCTACCATGCTATGATCTGCATTTTGTTTTTACAAAGGTTAAAGATGCTCAAATTGTTTAATATTTTGCCAGAAAATTATGAAAAAACTGCAAATGTTCAACAAAGGAGGAAGCCAATCCCTACAATCTCCCAAACTGTAGCGGTTATAATCCATCTCTTCTCAAAATAACTAGGAAGAAATTCTTACTCATGTGAGATGCCTAATTTTCAAATGTTTTGAGAATACTTTGTGGATATCTAGCTAAAAGTAGCCTTGGAGAACTTTTCTTCTGTCTGATAAAGGAGCATAAATTCATATTTCATGGTTGAATTTTGCACAAAGTATTTTCCAAAGATTTAAGGTATACTTTTTCACCATTTGAAGAACAGAATGGAGAACCTGAAACAGCCTCTCTGGCCACTCAGCCTGGCACTGCTTAACAGGATCCCAGGAACACCAGAAAGCAGGAAAAAGCTGCATCATGTTCTCTCTTTGCTAAGTTTTGAAAGCAAAAGTAAGCCAAAGGGAGGTGAAAAACTGGGGAAAATTCTCCAGGCTCCACAGGGGATTTCATTTAGACACTATGCTGAGATACTTGCAACTCTGCAGCTAAGACCACAAAAAACGACAGGCCCACCTGTGTGATTACCACATCTAGCCTTTGCAATTCATCATGAAAAGCAATGCTTCATAGCTTTTATCTTTTATTATTAAAAGCAGATTGTCACATGGCATGTCATATCCATCATTTTATGCTCACTCTCAGACTGAAAAAGAGAACAGAAAATTTGAAACACGCTCTGTGAATGCTTTAATATTCTTTCAAAGAAAGCAGGTTTTGTTTGAATCAATCTCAACTGTTCTACCAGTTATTCCACGGGGAAAATATATACATCTTCTTCTGAGAAAGAAGATGTGAAATTATCTGCATAGAAGGTGGAGAAAGTCATTACAAGGTTTTGGACAGATTTTTTACTAGTTTATATGTCCCATACAAACTACATTTAAATATCGATTTGGGAAAACAACATCTGCCCAGAACAAGCTGACATTTTTTCCTCTTTTTTCCATTTTAACCAAGGAGTGCCTGAACAATCATTCATTAAGAGTAATAACATTTAATATAGTACTTCTTTTTCCCTAAAGAGTCCCAAAGCCAGCTCTGTGTAGTGGGGTCACTTCCACTGCTGACCTCAGGTATACGACTCCAAGGGCTTAAATCACACAGCAGTGAAAATCCTTTGATGAGAAATAACCAGACTTGATAATTTTAAATAAAAATATTCTTACATGGAATTAATCTTTTTAAGTCTTTGTTATAATGTAGTCTATAGAAACTCAACACTCCTCAGAGGCAGATTATCTTGATTTGAACATATCAAGCAGAACTCAGAGTAGGATTCTCTGGTGTATCTCTCCTGTGCAGGTAGGAAACTGTGGTACTTTTGGGGTCCCCTGGATGGAGGAGAAATTGATGTATTTGACTCTATGTTCTTAGAAGGCAAATTTATTATTTTATGATGTTATATTATATTATATTATATTATATTATATTAAGAATGCTATACTAAAACTATACTAAAGAATAGAGAAAGGATGCAGACAGAAGGCTAGAAGATAATAACTAAAAACCCATGACTCTCTTTTCAGAGTCCGACACAGCCTGACTGTGATTGGTCATTAAGTCAAAACAATTCTCCTGTTGAATAAACAATCTCCAACCACATTCTAAAGCAGCAAAACACAGGAGAAGAAAATGAGATTATATTGTTTTCCTTTTTCTCTGAGGCTTTTCAGCTTCCCAGGAGAGACATTCTGGGCAAAGAGGATTTTTCAGAAGATATGATGGTGACAGGAAACACCTTACCTTCTTACCAAAGACAAGGAAGCATCTTCAGTCATACCCACAAGAGGACAAGAACAGCTTTGAGACACACAGAGCTCTTCACCCGTGCTAAATCACTAGCTTAATGTCACAAGAAAGAGAAAATCACTGCAATATTCATGTCACTAAATTGGAGGCTCAGTGCAATTTTTGTTTCTTTGCTGCCTAGATTCTCATTGGAGCAGTGATTGCCATGGGCTCAGCAGACCGAGATGGCCGTCTCCACCCTGGTGATGAGCTGGTGTACGTGGATGGGATTCCAGTGGCCGGCAAAACCCACCGATACGTGATTGATCTGATGCACAATGCCGCCCGAAACGGGCAGGTGAATCTTACTGTGAGGAGAAAGGTGCTACCCACGGGTGAGTGAAGGCTGGGAAAGGTGAAAGGAAAAACAGATCCCAACGCTGGCAGCACAAACCGGTGCTGTTATAAAATAATAGAGGAAATCAAAGTGAATGTTTGTGTCATTTTGAGGAATGAATTATTGTAAATATGTGTCCTTTGTTCCTCTGACAAAAACAACTGAGTGGAAACATACTGGCAACCCTGGTGTGGTGATCATAAGTGCTCTGGGTTTGTTCCATGCTGTCTTGGTCTGTGTTGTCTCCTTTTGTCCACTTTTGGGACTAAACACTCACCTAAGTTAAAGCCATTTGAGCTGACTATGTCAATAAGAGAAAGGCTCAAAGACTGTTAACTGTTTTAGGGCAGGAGCTCATTTCACTCTTATGTGTGTTAAAAGCCCATTTCTGGTCTCACTGATGTCATCTGGAATTCCCCACTGAACTACAATGCAAGCTGGCTGAAAATCTTCTGTAGGGCGCAAGGGCCGGATTCTTCTGTCAAGCAGACATATTCAGAAAATGAACCTAAACCACTACGAAGTATGTGTAGTAAATTAGATGTTTAGACTAACTCAGTCTCAATTGCTGAAAAACATCAGAACCTTGAAAAATGTGTGTGGCAGCATCTATTAAAGCTTTAATGGGAGAATTTGATGACCTTCCATTACAACCATTGCTTACTTGAGGAAAGAAGTCTATCTAAGATCTTTTAAAACATTTTTGGTGAGTACACCTGTCTGAGGTACCAGAAATGAGCAAAACCACATTCCCAGCCTGTCCTGTCTTCTGCCTGCCCGTGCCCTAGATCCGCTGTCACTGCCTGCGCCGTTCCCCTTCGCTCCTGTGCCAAAAAAGCCGCCCTCCCACTCACCTTCGTCTTCGCAGTCCCCCTCCCACTGCGGCACCGCAGCTCCCTGCCAGCCGTGCTCCTGCAGGACTGACTTTCTTCTGTTACTGACTCCAGAGTCCTCCAGCCAGAAAGGTGCCCCCGCGCCTGGTGCGACGCCCCCTCGCAGCTCCCCCAGCGCGAGGAAAATGGCCAATAACCAAGGTAATGACGCCGAGCCCTCGCCGCCAGCACCGCACGCACCGCAGGCAGGGCTGGCACTGAGCAGTGCCGGCCTTCCCTGCTGCTCCTTAAATATTAAAGCTCTACCAGACACTCTGGGCTCCTGTGCGGACAGTAAGCAAGCTGGTAAAACACCTGAAGTTATTCTTGGGCCTTGGGAGTGCCACACCAGGGAGTGTGGCGTGTAGCTCATTAATGTTTGAGCATTTCAGGAGCTGAACAGGGTTTTAATGTGGTGTGTTACAACATAAGCTTTGTGGAAGAATTTAAAACAACTGGTGTTGGGCGTGACTGAAAAATGCTATGCTGATACATCAGGGCAATTGATTTCATGGGAATTTCTCACTAGCATGAATGTAGACAACAGAGGGATCTGGGGTTTTCCTTACCTGTCTGTAGCTGATATACGTATCTGAGCCCTCACCTGGAATTACCATTTTGTACATATACTTACCCAGATCTGGAACAGAAAATCACAATTCACAAGATCTGGAAAACAATTTCATTAGAAAAATATGATTTTTGGATTGAAATGCCATTTTTTCACAGGCAGGAGCAAAATGTAATTTTTCTGATGAGTATCTATTGCACAGTTGACAGTCAAATAGCCATTTAAGCTTTTCCTCCTTTATTATTCTTTTCCCATATTTAATGGCATTCAATTGCATTCTTTCATGGCCAGGCCAGATCTTGGTCATTCTACAGGGTAAGAGAATTTCTTTTCTGTTGCAGCCATACTGACATAAACAATATTCAGCCTTCTGAAACATGACAGCCAGAAAATGAGAACCCTCTTGTCGCTGACTATGGCATTTAGTTGCAGATTTGGTTCAATAACTCTTAGAGATTTTCAGGAGTATAATAATTGTTTGTTTTTCTTCCTCTGTATACTCTCTAATTACCTTATTTCATAGTTGCAGGACTACTAAAGGACACACCTGACTGAGGAAACAACAGCTTGTCCTTGAATGCTGTTTATTTTATTAATATATACACACACTGAAGATCTAATTTGCAAACTCTCTACCTAGGATGTATGTGTATATGTGGGAGCTCCTCACATGTTCAGTAAAATTACTCTGCCACTCTTGTTGCTCCAAACAGAAAACATAATACTTACATTTATCTGAAATTTCTGTATTAAAACTGTCAATAAATGCTGATTTGTGTAAACAACTTAGATCTGCAAAGAATATAAATCTTTTTGTTCCCATCTGGAAGTGTAGATTTACTGTTTTCAATTGCCAAAATGTTCACACTAAAAAATGTGTAATCCCACAAATTTTAACTTGTTTCCTGTTCTTGTTACTGTAAAGCAATACTCAAGTGTACATGGACTCCATTTTCACTTATGCCCTTTTGAACTTGCCAAACAAGAGCATCTCCAAACCTTTAAATGACCACTGCTTCTGCCATGACACCCACAGAAAAACTACTTGCGATGATTTTGCATTGTGTAACAGCTCTGCTCTTTGAACATTTTTTGAACCAGCTAATCAACTTGTAAGAAGAACATTATGCAGCTAATCCTAATTACTCTGTTAGCTCCCTGCTTAAATTCTTGTAATCCAAACACAAATAATTTTTTATTGGATTAGACAGTCACATTTTCCTCTTGATGACAGATCTACCAGCAGACAAGGGAATAGTGCTTGGTAATGGTTTTGCAATCCAGATAGACACTGTTTCTTACTTTCCTCTCTTGTAGCTAGTGTAGCAGTCAGTGTTCACGCTTGCTTTATCTGATTGCCCTTGAATGCTCTGCATAATTGTGTAGATTCCTGTCTCTCTGCATCTATTACAGCTCCTGGTTTAACACTTGGGGTAGTCTGCTCTGTAGACAGTCAGCTGTACTCACATTGCATTAGCAAATGTACTGCAAGTCACAGAGCCACCGAGCAAGTCAGGCCGTGACACTGGTGTGATTTATGTTGCAGGAGAACCTTGCCCAGAGAATGGCAGAAGCCCAGGCTCGGTGTCTACGCACCACAGCTCTCCAAGAAGTGACTACACAACCTATGCCAACAGCAATCACGCCGTGTCCAGCAGCACGGCCACGCCGCCCGAGGGCTGCGCGTCGCACAGCCTGCAGAGCAGCGACGTGGTCATCCACCGCAAGGAGAACGAGGGCTTCGGCTTCGTCATCATCAGCTCCCTCAACAGGCCCGAGTCTGGCTCCACAATAAGTGAGTAAAGCAGTTTTTCAGTTCATGTTTCTCTAAGTTTGCCCCAAATAAAATAAAAAAACAAACCCACTGTTGCTATAGGACATGAAACAACACGAGCACACACATTGCTGCTTTCAAGGTGAAGAAAAGGGAAGTTGATTTTCTGACTCTAACATTTATAGTTTTCTAAAAATGACAGTGAAAGTATCACCTCTCCAATGACACTGGACAAACTAACAGTCTATCAAATTTCTCTTCCTCTATGAAAGAATGCAATACAATAAGTTATTTATAGACAGTGTGTGAGAAAGTTCATTACAAGAATGTAAACATCAGAAGGCTTAGAAAATCTTAAAAAATCAGGGTGACACCCCACACCAATAGTTAATTTAAACCTATCTGCTAATAATTTATCACAGCAGAGATTTAAACTGAAGATGCTCTCAATGTTTATTCAGAGGCACTGCTTGTTTTGTCTTCAACAAAACCAAAGGTTATTCTGGCCTCTGGAGCCCTGCACTTCCCACACTTCTTTGGCTATCAGAGTAATAGAGGACTCACTCACAAAGTAGATTTTGTCTGTTATTGTGTCTCAAAGAGACACTGTAAGTAGGGTTATGTAAATAAATTAGTCTCCTACATGCAAATGAATTAGACTTTTTTTAAAAAATCAAGATGAAGTTCAGCAAGTTGAAAAAAAGCTTAGATCACAGCAAACCCTATGACAAGAGCTGTCCAATTATGGGACTGCAGAAGCAATTGGAAGTTAGGAGAACTTGTTAGATGCAGATGCAGAGAGGCTGATTTAACTGGGGGGAGTATAGACAGCATAAAAATTACAGCTGAGTATGGGGGATAGGTATATCTCTCTGTACTCAGTAGTACTCTGGTGGCAAGATCTGCAGCTAATAATTATAGCTCACTTTCTGTTCAGAAAACTTATTGTCTCTGTGGGTCAATTTTATTGCTTTAATATAGACATCTGGTGCCACTTGAGCTGTCCTGGGTACATCTAGGAAGAGGTCAGGCAGGTGTGACATAGGACCTACAGGAGACTCAAACCCAGGTAGTGGCAGCTGAGGCCCAGGGGCACCGTTGGGTCTTTCCAATGACATTTAACCCAATGAGAGCTGAGCCTTCTGGAAGAAGGAAGCAAAAAAGGCTTTCTATTGAGAGACATCCACATGCCCCATCAAATAAGGCTAACCACAACTGAAAAAACAAAAGT
>NW_005054354.1:4067102-4082042 GCF_000277835.1 Geospiza fortis | reverse complement strand
GAACTGTTCTTTTGCCTGAAACTGGTTCCTGACAAAATGAAATCATAATTTCAACTTCAGGGCCAAACACCATTCTTCTAAATCCATACCTGAAAAGCAGCCAAGAGAATACTGGGAAAACCTTATCTCACAATAGCAAGTAACCTCAGAAAACTTTTTTGCAGTATTTCCTGATCATGCAGTTATTAAAAGAGTTGCTTTTCATGCTACCTCAGCTGAATTTTAAAACTCCATGATTGCTGGAATTAATATTGTAACAAAACCATAGCTAATTAGCCTCTTGGGGCTCTGAGTTTCACATTACTGAATATAATAGCCAAAGAACTGGAAGTTCTTTGCAGAAGATCAGAAAATAAAAAAAATAATCAATTGTGGTACGTACATGTTAATCAGTTAAGTCAGTCATGATTTTTTCAAGAAAAATATTTTATAGAGAGAATTTGTGGTTGGGGCAGATGGAGAGGGAAAGGGGAGAAAAAGGGAAAATGCTCAAGCAACCAAAAATTCTGTGCCTGGAATAGTCTCTTGAAGACTACAGACCCAGGTTCAAGATCCTGCTTTGCCTCCTACCCTCCAACATGTTCTTTCAGCACTTTTCTTTCTCCACAAGCAACTGTGTAAGCAGCCATTTCTGATGCTCAGTTGAACACCTCCAACAGTAAAGGGAAATGACAGCCTGCTGTGGAAGTGACAAGAGAATTTAATCAAATAATAACTGCAGTGAATTTCAGTGATCCCCAAAAGTACCAAATCCTAAATTTACAAGAACAGTGAACAAAAATTACATTTGCTGCAGACAGTGACAGAAAAGAGAAGAAAATACCCTTGCTATATAAATTCTGTTACAAAAATGTAGTAGAAAAAATATCCTGAAGTTTCCATCACCTGTCATCAGTAATGAAAAAATCTGAAAATTATTTACTCTTTCTATAGTAACAGAGGTTATTTCCTTTACTTAATATTTACTTGGGTGAAGTCATTTAAACTTTATTAACAGAAGCATAGCCAGTAGATTGGGGACATTATTGTCCCCTTTTACTCAGCACTCACTGGCATCCGTTCAGAATACAGCATCTAAGTTTTGGGCCCTTTGGTAGAACAGGGAAACCCTCCTGAGGTACCTTCTATCTTGAAATAACACAAAATCCTTTTATTGAAAGACACAATCAGGGGTAGAAAGCATACCAACAGTAGAAAAATATCAAATGGATATAGGAAGTGCAATGTCCGAAATATATGATACATCACTGTCAAAATGTGGACCTGCATGGCACCATGCTAGGTACTCCTTCTGATAGCAGCAATATGTTAATTGGGTGAGATATTGTGCTCTGGTTCCAGTGTCCCTTGTTTCAGAGGCAGGGTACTTGTTGCCAGCTCCTGTATCCCCATATGGAGCAGAATGATGTTATGCAGACATGCATGCACAGAGTAATGTTAATGTTGTAATTGCAAAGCAATTCTGAAAAATTCGTAATGGGCAAAATAGGTCAAAACAGGGAGCATCTTGTCGTGCCAGACACTGTTAGGATGAGCAGCACCCAGGAAGTTGTGTCACTGGAGCATCCTCAGGGCAAAGTGAGGAAGGGTTCCTTTGATTTAAGAATGTTTATTTCAATAACTCTATTCCCTCCTCTACTTTCTTGCAAAAGCAAAAGACTTGAGGTCTTGGAAGAATAAGTATGATCACCACTATTACTCAGGAAGGCAATTAATTATGCACTGAAAGCATTTTCCTTGTTGTTGAAATCACACTTACAAGCTGTGTTTTACAGTCCAACAGATTACAACACCTCTTGTGGAGTACAGGAGCAGGCACTTTGTGTCACCAGGTGCTTCAAGCACTGCTAAAATTGAAGCAGCCATTCCAGCAAGGCTGCTCCTGGCTACAGAGCTGCAGGTTCATTGGTTTAGTGCTTTGCAGTTGGGCTGAAGTTGAAGGGGTTGCACAAAGCTGTCCTGTTTTCCAGGAGAGTTTGCTCTGTCTGTGCAGCTGCAGGACCATCCCATGAAGTCACAGTGCTCCAGCTGAGTCTCAAATCCCTTTTCCACCCTCTGGTGGGGTGTGGGCTGCACTGCTCCCTTACAGCATCTTAGGAGTTCTTCTTGCTCCTTCTGACCTGAGAATGAGCCATGAAAGGCTCAGCAGCTCCCAGAAATAGAGATGAAACTCTTTTTCCAAGAGGTTTAGGGTTCTGGTCAGCTTTTCTCTCAATATGGTTTGCAAGGGGTTTGTTGTTACACTTGGCATATGGGCCTGCCTTTGCTGTGCAGAAATTTTAAAATTAAATGCTGGCTTTTTACTACTGATAGACACAGAGTGAGGGCAGACTACAGCCATAATTAGGAAACACACTATTTTTTCACATTTTGTGATGGGCAGCACTGAAATAGCTGTCAGTTTGATAAATTAACATTAAGTACTTTGGAGCCAGCCTTTAGATATGAATGTCATTTTTCCTTACTGGCACTTGCTTAAACATCCAATTCTTGTGGCACACTTATTTTCCTGTGTCTATAATGGTAGAAATTTTGTTTCCCATTTGTCAAAGCATTGCTTGGGATGTTCTCTAATCCAGCACAGGGGATTATCTTGCACTGAACTACAGTTCTGATGCGGGGAGATCAGGAGTTGAAAACGAATGACAAGGATTGAATGAAGAGATTTTACAGGGCAAAGCAGGGGCATAGAAAAGGTCAGCCATGCTTCAAAACTGTATCAGTAAAAAGAGATGAAGTGGATAAACAAAGAGCTGTGCTTGAGTGGTATATCCAGGAGCAAGTCATTTTGCCTAGTGCAGCACGCAGAGGATCTTGGAGTGCTAAGAGATTAAGAAAAGAAAATACACCTGTCCAGGCTCCTGACCTATTTCTAACGAAAGGATTAACCTCCACTGCCTCTAAAATATAGTATTGTGCCTTCCCCCAGATCCTGTTCCAACATTAAAGGTGAATGTGGCTCTCATCCCTTCTTCACGCATGAGAAATTACAGCTAAAATACTTAAATTTAAGTAATTAATCTACACTTTTGCATTACATTTAGGGAAGCATTTTTAGGATATCAAGATAATTTCACTATCTGCAGCCTATGCAAAAGCATTTGCAGACTTCTAGAGGTGACCAGAATGAGATTTCTGCCCCAGAATTTTATGGAGTAAACTTGTTCCTGCCTCCTTCATATCTTCCTGACACTTTTACTTTTTGTGTTTGGGATGCAGCTTCATCTAGAATAAGTACTTGTGATCCCCAGTAAATCTCTTTACATTGTAATTTTTTTAGAGAGAAACCATGTGTTGTAAACAGACCTTGTTAAATTGCAACTTCCAATGAAGTTGGAACATTGGCAATATTTCCAGGAATTTCACTGTAGCAGGTACTGTCAATTAGCACAGTTATGAAGTGTAAACAAACTGAAAAGACAGACCTAATCAATAAAAACTTTTCAAAAAATTAAAGACTGTGCATACTTGTTATGATCTTGCTCCTGCTTTGCAAAAGAGGAGTTGTAGATTTAATTTGTCCCTACACTGCATGTGCCAGTGCCTGCTGGAATTTGAAAACAGGATAAAACAGAGTCTAATGAAAGTTCCTTTCATTTCTCAAAACATGCAGTCTTAACTAAAAACCATAAATCCAAGCTAAGTCTCTGCTGACTGCAGAAAACAGCATTCTGGGTAAGTCCCATTCAGCCCAGAGTTTCTTTAAACTCCTTACAGTTTAGAGATAAAAACCAGTTTATTGATCAGTGATAGCTGTGTGATCTGAGTGTTTCTGCAGCAATTTCACCTCTGCTTGGCCTGGGTAAGATGGTGGTTAGGGACATAATTTTATGTGACCAATCTTCTAATTCTAAAGGATACAGAGCTTTGGAAATTAGGATGTCTGTCTACCCCACCTAGGACATTTTTGGAGCATAGCGGTGAAAACCCACCCACAGTGTGCATCCCCCATGGAAGATATTTGCAGTTTGTGGGCAAGGAATCTAGATTATCATTTCTATGCAGCTGTGATACTCAGGTTTGAGCTGTTCTGCCTCTTCAGCTACAAAAGCCCCCTTTTAAGTATGTTTAAGAGACAGCAACACTTGCAGCTGAAAGAAATTTCTATGTGATTTAGTTTCTCAAATCAACATAAGCAATTATCATAGTGAAATAACCTTAAGGGGTCAAAGAGGTTTTTAATATCATCAAAATACATTGCTGCAGTTTGCAGGCATGAAATATTCAATTGTCTATTTGATATTTTTGTTGATAAATAATGAAGGATCTTAACTGCATTACTCCCCTCTCTAGATTTCTGTCCTCCAGTGTATTTCTGAATACATTATTTGGACCTACAGGTGCTGCTCATGTGTTTTCAAAGAGCAAGCACTGTGAGTTTCCTTAGCAAAACCCATCAAGAGAACCAAGGCTTTTCTAATAATTCCACTTTACTTTCAGTAGAAGCATTAATTATAGTCTGTAAGTTCCATTATTTTTTCTTAGATCTTCAGCTTTGTAAGGCATGTGCACTCCTTCCCACTTAGCTTCTTATGCCTGTGCTAGGCAAGCAAATATGCTCCATGTCAGCACAAAATGGGATGCTTCCATTCATAGATTCATTAATCTTATAAAGAAAATGGATTATTTTAACATGCAAGTATGCAGCATGCATACTATTTCTATTTTCCAAATAAGTGTCACATAAAATATCCTATCAATATCAGGAAAATGTTTTTTAGCCCTGATGGAAAGTCCACCATACCGAAGTTTTCAGAAATTTAGATTTTTCTATAGTTATGAAATTACAGGTGTTTATATTTAATATATTCTTCCAATTAAAATCTGATATGCTGGAGCCTGCCAGTTGAATGAAAACCTTTGCATGTTTAGAGAATTGAGAATATAATAAATATTCATTTGATCACTGTGTAACATTGAGAAGGACAGCTGGCTCAGGAAGGCTCATTTGCTTGGCTTACTGTCTATATCTGTTAACATTAGAAAACATTGCAAGAATTTATCTGCCAGAGGGTTTTAATGGATAAAGTAGGGGTTTGGTTTTTTTTTTCCCTTAACTGATACTTTTTGACATTTAGCTACTATATAGAGGGGGAAAACTGGAGAGTTGCTGTCTAAAAAACATAGTCTAAACAGTTGTGTCTAGGACTAAATAGATGTAAAATATACTGATGTAAATCAGAAAAGCCTTATATATGGTAATGTTTTCTTAGAATCCATTCTTTTTAGCTTGTGGGTCTTGCAAATGAGGAGAAATTATTTTCATATTCAAAAAGCAAGAGACTGGTAGATATATCACTCTTGTTGAACTTATTCATCAATGGTCTGGGTGAAAGGACAGAGTGTACCCTCAGCAAGTTAGCTGATGTTACAAAACTGGGAGGGGAGGCTGATACACCTGAAAGCTCTGCTGGCCAGACCTGGGCAGTCTGGAGAGTTGTGGAGACAGGAACTTCATTAAGTTCAAACAGGCAAATGCAAGGTCCTGCATTAATGAAGGAATAAACCCAGGCACCAGCACAGGCTGGGGCTGACTTGTGGGAAGCAGCTCTGTGGAGATGGACCTGGGGGTCCAGCTGGACAACAAGCTGCCCATGAGCTGGCACTGTGTCCTTGTGGCCAAAAAGCATAGTGATGTCCCGGGGAGCATTAGGAAGAGCATTGCCAGCAGGTAGAGGGAGGTGGTCCTGTCCCTCTACTCAACCCTAGTGAGGCCACATCTGGGGTGCTGTGTCAAATTCTGGGCTCCTCAGTCATGAAAGTCATGAAATGACTGAGGAGAGCCCAGTGAAGTACTAAGGTGGGGTAGCAGGGTGGACCTGACAGGCTAATAATTAGCATTGACTCCATGACTGCAGAAGGCTGACCAATTGCTTTATTCTCTGTCCTGTATTATACTACGCTAATTAAGAAGCTCGTGATCCTTACAGACAGTCCCATACAGCTTTGACCTCATTGGTCAATCAATCTAAACACCATCCAGTGTCCAATTAAGAAATCTCCTTTTGGTAAACAAATCTCCATAACACATTCCACGTGTGCACAACAAGTGGAGATAAGAATTGTTTCTCATTCTTTTCTCTGAGCTTTCTCACAGCTTCCCAGGAAAATCCTGGGACAGCTTTGTCTCTCTCTGTTCAGAGGATATATGTTTACCACACTAAGGGGGTGATTAGGGAACAGAAACATCTCTCTTAGAGGAAAGGCTGAGAGAGGTGGGCCTGTTCCACCTTGAGAAGAGGTGGCTGGCAGGGGCTCTTACCATTGCATACAAATATCTTGAAGGTGGGTGTCAAAAGAGTGGAGCCAAACAATGGGCATTTGGAACAAACTGAAACACAGAAAGTTCATTCTGAAAATCTTCTTTCCTTTGAGGGTGACTGTGCACTGGAGCAGGCCCCTGAAAGGTGGTGAAATCTCCTTTTCTGGAGATATTCAAAACCCATGTGACTAAATTCTGTGCTATTTGCTCTGACTGAACCTGCTTTAGCAGCAGGTTAAACTATGTGATCTCCAGAGGTCCCTCCAAACACCCTTCTGTGTTTCTGTGATATATGGTGCTAGAAGCAGTATCTGTATTCAGCAACTGCTCTGGGTTGGTGTACAGCTGACCCAAGCATATGGACACCCAGGTATAATGACACGAAATTTGTTCTCTGTTCTGTGACATGCAGGTGTGGTAAGGATATTAATTTGAATCATGGAGAGCAAAAGTGAGTGATTCTTATCAAATAAAAATATAGAGAAAAATGTAAGCTTCTAAAAGCAGACCTTATCCACTTTCTAAATGCAAAGATTTCCTTTAAGTAATTTTGTCTTTACATTTTTTAATTTAATTTTTCTTCAATGAGCTAAGAGCTGATTATTGCATGATTAAATACATTCAGGGAAAGCCTCAGCTGCTACATGCCAACTCTGTGTCAGTTTGTGTTGTAATGCTGTAACTATCTGAGCAATATTCAGGAGTTGAGATTAATGATTTCAAATATCAGAGAAGCTTTGGTGCTCTCAGGATTCAAATCTTCCCCAAGTCATGAAATTTTGAAAAATACATTGCAAAAAAGTTACCTTCCAGTGTAGGATCTTTTGTCAGATAAGGTTTCTGCAGCATTGCTGCTCTCTGCTAGAGTATTTTGGGTCTAGGATTATACCCTCTGTCTTCAAAGGATTTATTTTATCTTAAGGTAGATATCCAACTATATCACTCCTGAGTATCACATTTTGCATTACTTGATAGTACTAGAGAAAAAAACCCTCTATATCTATTTTGAAGGGGTGCATGGTTTGTATACATATAAATTCATTCTCACTAATTTCCCATATTTTCAACAGTTAAAAAATATGTATTAATCCGTGTTTACAGTAATTTTTCCCTTGCAGTCTCATTCATTGTGTAGTCTGAGAGAACCAAGAAATTAATTGTTCTACAAAGGGGCAGCTTGTTTTCTACATTCACTTTTAGCAAAATCAATGGATTTCTTGAAAAGAAAGTCACAAATCCAAGTCTCTCTGTATAGCCTTCTAATATTAAATGTTGCTCAGGTAACTCAGTGTTTTGAAATAAGTGGATCAGATGCTGTGCAAAGTCTCATCCAGGCACAGGCTGTCACTCTTCAATATATACGTGTTTGGAGAACAGCTTGTGGTGAATTGTTAAAAGAGGCATGAATAGTTCAGTAAAAATTTTTAAGGGTGATAGGAAACATTTACCACTAGTCAGAAGATTTGGGACTTCTTTAAAAGGTTACATCATTAAATGCTCTGCTCAGATAAAAATAAGACCCAGAAGATGCAATTTAAGGAAAAAAAAAAGTATTTTATGTTAACAAAACCCTAATTAAATGCCAGACATGGGAGGTTTCTTTCCAGGAAGAGACCTGCCATGCTGGGAGAGACCAAGCAGCCACACAGCTCCTTGCTGTCCCTTTGCTGTGATCAGCAGCAGAGAGGACAGCACATACAGCAGACAAGACCTTTCCCAGGCATTGTGTCAGCTTTTACAGCCAAGGTTTTCTGATTTAATCAGCAATGTATCCACCCCCATAAATTGGTCTAATCCTTTTTTGAATCCTTTTATTCTTCTGCCCCTCCAGAAGGTTGCCCCAAATTCTCTTTTGGAAGGCATAGACAGCGAGTTCATGGACAGCTCCTTTGAGCAGAGGCTGTTTTCTGCTTCTGATTTCCATGCTTCCCTTCTCTGAATCTTTGTGAGTTCATTGCTATGATTTCTGAGATGAGGATACTGAAGCAATTAGGAATACTCAGATTTTAGGTGCGCAGCATTAACTAGCAATAGTTTGTTTCACTTGTTACTCTTTTAGAACCCTTAGTGTCATATTGACTGTTTTAATGAGTTTGTGTTTTTAGACATGTAGGCACATATTTCAAGGACTCTTGAGTGATAATAATTAATTTAGGGCTCATATCTGCTTAATCTTAGGCAGGGTTATTTTTTCCTTACTTGCATCATCTTGCATTTCTTTTCATGAGATCCTGTCTGCCACTTCTTTCAACCCACTCCCTACTGACAGTTTATAGATCTTCCGCACTTGTTTTAGACATGACCATTCTGAACAATAAAAATTCTCCATTATGGAAATTCACAGTTCATTTCCACCTTTGCTCCTTAGCTTTTACCTCATTAATCCCCTATGAGAGTAGTTCCTGCTTATCCCTTTGAAGTAAGTATTTCACCACCAAAGGCTCTCTCTAAAAATTGAAAGTTTTCTAACATATTTTAAGTTTAAGTTGCTTTTTGAGAACAACCTACACATCAGATAATCTGTGTCTCTTAGAAGAATTCATGCTTGTAAAAAAAAGCCCTAAATAAATCCTCCCTTCCCAAGGAAGCATTTGGGACCATGGCAGCCAGGATATTGTGGCTTAGGAGGGCACTCAGGCAGAGTTCCACTTGGAAGAGAGGCAAACAGAAACTCCTCAGGATAACATTATCCTGAGAGGGAAGGAGCCAGGAGATAAATGTCTTCTCATATTATCTAGAAATGTGCATGAACCAGTTTCTGCTGCATGGCCATGAGCTCCTCCAGTAAGTCCCTAGATTTGCCCATAAAACCCTTGAATCCAGCAGAGATTCAGATTCCTTCTGCACAATTTTCCCACACCCTACTTTGTAACAAGATCAAATGGCAACATATGGCACCAATACAGCCTGAGGAGAGGAGCATTAAGTCCCCAAATAGCAAAGTGGAGTAGAAAAGGTACCTGGACAGACACAAGTTTGTATCTGATGGTCACCTACTGCTGATCCTCTCATAACACAACAGAATGGAGTTCAGGGATACCAAAACATTTAGAGTAGGTACCTTTATCAGGAAGGTGAGGACCATTAGGCTTAAAGGGGAGAAGAACACCAAGTTCCTCCTCTTTCTCCCTCCTTTCCTTTGTCTCAGGATTTGGATCTAACTAGAGTCTCGTGGCTCTCCCACCTCCAGCTTCAGTTTCAGCAGACATCTCAAACATGCAGACATCTGCTCTATTCATTTGGCAGGTACAAGAAGTCTAACAAAAAATTTTTCTGCCAAATTAATAGGGCTTCTCACCCCCCCACCCTCCCACACCCCTTACTACTGAAATGATGTCTCTACTAAAGTATTTAGGCTAGCAAAAACATCTTTAGGTTTAGAAATGGCAAGCATGGAAATTTTAGTTGTGGCATCTCTACCATATTTCCCCTTCTTTCTTACTACCAAAATTCTTACTTTTTTACATAAGACAGTCTCATTTTCAGATCTCCACTAATATGCAGTCAAGACATGACAATTTCAGACAGAACTTTTATTACATTTGCCAGAAACAGGCAGATTTTAGTATTAGTTTAAGTCATTCTTGCTGATGCTTTAAGAATAGATTTGATGAAAAAAGCTCTTTGTAAACATAAACTGTTTAAGAGTCAAGTTACTCTTTCATTTTTTTGCTCACTGATATGTATGTATTAGCAGTTATATGTCTTCATTAAGGGCAAAATAAACACAATGTTTTGTAGAAAGTCTAGCTATAGATATTTAATCTATTTTAAAACATGGAAATGTTTAGACATTGTAACATAAATTCAGTGCTTATTTCCTAAGCAACAATGCATTTCTAAAGTCCATTTGTTGTGTCTGTGTTAGTAAAGTTGTGTTCTAACTTATATTCATGCCTCAACCATAGTGGTAAAGAAGCATGCACTTTGATTATGGCTTGCACTTCAGAGTACTCACTTATATTTTCAGTGTTCCAAAAATTAATTTTTAACACTGTAAGCACTTACATCCATAATAGAAACAAAAGTTATTTTGAGATATGTCTATTGTGACTTTATATCAGATGTGTTAGTCACCAAAACCTTCAGTAAAACTTTATAAGGGTGCTGAGAAATTTCTTCTGCAGCAATGTATTCTGAACATATCTCCTGTTAGAGCTTTGGTTTATATGAGCATTGATAGCCTAGATATTTCCCAAAAATGTGTTTGAACCATCTTTTCTTTCATTTTTCCAAGTTCTCTGTAGATAATTAAATGTTAAGGTTATATTATTTTCGAAAAAAGAAACACACTAGTTTTAAACACCAATTTAAAGGTGGATAGTAAGGCTGAGCTGCTTTGTGCTGTTTTCCAGGACTGAAGTGTGGGACTGCAAAGGAATACTCAAACACCATTAGGATATTAATTGACTATATAGTCATTTAATTGTGATAAGCATATTTATGAGTACTTGGGAGAAAGAAAAATAGCATGCTCTTTGGGAAGCCTAGAGAAAATTCTCAGCTATAGCATATGCATTTAGTTAAAAAACAGAAAATAATAGAGTAGAAACACTGGTCAAAAAATCAAGAACAGTATTTAGAAAATTCTATGGAAAATGAGGGAAGAGATAGGACAAGAGCATGGATGGAGTAAACAGAAAGGTGAAGAACCAGAGAGGAGAGCAAAAGGAGAAGCTTTGTTCTGTAATGTTTTAAGAGGGCTGAGATCTTTTGATGTAGTACATGTCTATGTCCTCATAGCTAACTGTCAATTCAATTCTATTCATTTATTATTAATACCTAATTAGAGAGCTGCACATCTCAATAAATCTTCAGTATTATTTCTACTTATCAATAAACACATTTGGATGGAGGAGAACAATTTCATGTACCCCGGGCATTTTCAATAACAATTTTTGTATATAAAATTAATAATATTTTTGTTGCCTCTATTGCATAAAAATATGAAATTCTGTATAAACAGGAGGTGGGAGACAATTTATGACTGCTACTTATTGTATAAATTTATACCCTTTCCCTATTTTAATGCCTTATTGTTTCCCTGATCTGCTTATTAGGTTGTTTCATGCCAGGTTTGCAAAATAGCTGAATTATAAACTTTCGACTTCACTTGTATATGCCATGTGTATATATGCATCTGGATTCTGAATTTTTAGGGAAAAAACACAGTACTGTGTTGCTGCAAATGACATTGCATAAGAATTTATATTCTTATATGGTTTTACACAAGCTGCTTTTTAATTCATATAGAACTTCCTTCTAAAATGAACTCATTTTCTTTCATTTGTGAGCATCACCACTCGTTCCAGCATATGCTAACTGTGTCTATTGTCTCTTGTCTAGCTGTACCCCACAAAATAGGGCGGATAATTGATGGAAGCCCTGCGGATCGCTGTGCAAAACTTAAAGTTGGAGACCGGATCTTAGCTGTGAATGGCCAGTCTATTATTAACATGCCTCATGCAGATATTGTGAAGCTAATTAAAGATGCAGGTCTCAGTGTAACTCTACGCATCATTCCTCAGGAGGGTAAGTCAATGGCCCTTAAAGACAGGAAGAAAATTTTAAGTAGCCTCCAATTAGCTTAAATTATGTCACCACTTGAAAGAGCATCTTTTGTTCTCCTTCCTCCGCTGTAACATGCAGCACACCAGAATTATGAGCTTAGAACTAGCTCAGATAGGATCTGAATTCTTGAAAAGGTTTCCATTTATGAAAGGGGTATTTAAAGCAAACCTGGAGAAACCTGACAGAGAGAGAGAAAGAGGATATTAAGGTCTTTTGCAAGAATTGTCTTCTATGTGAAAAAGCACTCTACAAGAGCCAAGTTTTGAGTTTATTCCCTTATATCTTGCTATAAGACAAACCAAAGTTTGACAAAGTGATTCACAAGAGACTGCAATGGTTGTCACCAGGCGTGTTCAACTACCAGCTACATGTGACAAAAAGTGATGTGAAGGAAGAGTTCAGATTTGGCAGTTTCCTCTATCACTATCACATAGTGATACATCACTGTAAATGCACAAGGCAGGAAATAACTGAACCCTAAATTATCTCATTTTTAGGGTGAGGATAAGGGGATAGGCTCATTTTTCTGGTCATTGCTCCACATCTAATCAGTGAAGATCTTTTGATGTTGGTTCCTTGAGGTTTGGGCTTGATTTCAGGGCTTTTTTAGTTTAACAATGTGCTGCACTGCTGCATGAATTGTACCACATTAATGAGACCATGTCTTTATATCTCAGCAACAAATATCAGTAGAGCTGGGAATGAAACACAGAAAGTAATGGAATTATTTAATGATCCATGGCCCAGTTAGATGACCTTCACCTTATGCTTCTGCATCCAGCAAGGGGACAGGGAAATTGTCTGACACTGGTCACAGACTGCAACTGAGGGAACTCATCTACTTTGTTAAATTAATTCAGTGAAGGGAAAAACACAAACGTACACACACTTAGAATTCACATCAATTAGCACCCTTGTAATTACTGGAGGTTAGCTTTAAAGGCATCTAAAACAAGTGTGATGCTTCATACAGTCCATGAAGTTTATTTAAGCCTCTCTGGTATCCAAGTTAAATAACATCATTAATAGTTTAGTGTTAGAGATGGATACATTAAATTAGAAAGAAAGCAAAGGTGCAGCTGAGTTGCAGTACTACAAGATGTTCTCAGGTGTTAGTGGTGAGAAATTATCTGTGCCAAGGCACAGCTTCCCTGTGTGACTGTGTGACATTGGACACCTCATTTGCCTTCTGATATTAGCTTCTCAGCTTAGAAAAATTGGTAAAAAATCTAATACCTCTGTAATATACTTTCGGGTGAAAAATACCATATAAATGCAAAGCAGTTTTAGAAGCAGCTCATGATTTGACCAGTTCATCCATAGTTATGAGAGTAATGTAGAAATGAGGGACAACATTTCCAATCTTCCTCTCTAAAACTTGCAATACAAAAGAGACTCACAGATGCAAAATGGGCAATTACAGCCTTAAGCATAGTGATTACACAGACAAGTATTGCTTACGCCTGCATGAGGAGTGTTTTAAGTGCAAATATACAAGCTTTTTTTGACAATTAATCCTAAATTGAAAATATTTTCAATAAAGTAGCCAAAATTTTTATAATAATTTTGAGCATAAATTAGATAAGTAGAAAATATGCACCCATAGGGAAAAACTCACACATTAAAAGTTTAAAAATAAACCACGTAAAAATTAAAACTAGATTCAAATGTAAAACTAGGCAAGGTCTGTATTGTGTGTAGCTATTGCTGTTAGGGATGCTCAGCCATATGTATGTGCCCATTTTGTTTGTTTTACACCATGCCACACTGGCCTCACTCCTTCTGTGGCAAGGAGGAATAGAAAAAACATATTTGCCTTTACTGTTGATAATGCAGGAACTTCTGCAGTGCTCTATCATCCTGTGTGGGCAGAGTCTTTCTCTTTTATACATCCTAATAGGCAAATGGTGAACAGGACTGTGCTAGTGTGTTGGAATAAATACATTTGATATGAGCTCAGTACCAAATGAGTCTCCCCCCAAGTCCAGCAGGAAGCCTGAATGAAGATTGGCATCTTTTATTTATAGCAAAGCAACAAAACCATATTTCCTATGCCAGACTCCCTGACTTTTTGAATTTTGTGTTGTTTGGAAAGAATGATTCTGTTTTTCTGCACTGTTCCTAAGTGGAACCTTAGTCATTTGACATAATACAGTGAAATAAAACATCAGTTTAAATGGTTAGTCAGAATTTATTGAGATTGGGTTTACTGTTTTACTGTTCACAGTCCCCAAAAATTTAAAGACAGGAAGCTCTTGATGAACTCAAAGACAGCAGGACCTAATATGTTTGTTCCTAACACTAAACACCAGTGTTTTAGCTTTTGTGACAGGTCTATCATCCCAAACAGTGGAGAAAGCAGTAAAATGTTCATTCTCTCAAAATGATATTTTTTCTAAATGGAAAGCATTTCAAATATCTTGTAGCTGTGCTAAGGCACATGAAGGACAGGGAGGTTGTTCAGGACAGCCAGCACAGCTTTACCAAGAGTAAGTCCTGCCTGACCAGCCAAGTGGCCTTCCACAGTGGAGTAACTACATCAGTGGACAACAATGGACAAGGGAGGAGCAATGGGTCTCACCTATCGGGACCTCTGCAAGGCCTTTGACATGATACCCCACAACATCCTTCTCTCTAAACTGGAGAAAGATTAATTTGATGAGGGCACTGTTCAATGGATGAGCAGGTTGAGGGAGGTGATTCTGGCCTTCTGCTCTCATGAGACCCGGCCCGGAGTTCTGAATCCAGCTGTGGGGTCCTCTGGACCTGTTGGAAGCAGTTCAAAGGAGGGTCAGGAAGATGATCAGAGGGCTGGAGCATCTCTCCTATGAGGACAGGCTGAGTGAATTGGTGTTTTTCAGCCTGAGGAAGACAAGGCTCCAAGGAGACCTTATTCTGATCTTGCAGTACTTGAAGGTGGCTTATAAGAAATATGGGCATGGACTTTTTAGCAGGGCCTGTTGTGATAGGACAAGTGACCTTACAGCTTTGAACTAAAAAGGGGCAGATTCAGACAGATATAAAAAAGAGATTTTTTTTTTATGATGAGGGTAATGAACACTGGAACAAGTTACCCAGAGAGGCGGAAAATGCCCCATCCTGGCATT
>NW_005054354.1:4063738-4067076 GCF_000277835.1 Geospiza fortis | reverse complement strand
CAGGGCTCTGAGCAGCTTGGTCTTGTTAAAGATATCCCTGTTCATTGCAGGGAGGTTGGACTAAACAATCTTTAAGTGTCATTCCAACCCAAGCTCTTCTGTGACTCTATGACTCTATCATCATTCTGTGATCTGTAATTCTATGATTTAAAAGAATATGTGAAACGTGGAAGCAATTTCCCTTGTTCAATTGTGTTTTAAATAATGACAGTGTCAACCAGAATTATAGAAGTCACCAAGATTTCAGATCCCACAGACTACCAAAAGAAGCCCATTAGGTTCAAATGTCTTAAAATCTAATTATAACCTGAGAGAGTAAAAGCGACAAAGCATAAATTTGTCGATGTAGCGTGTGACCAAAAATTATTATTGTGTACCTTTGCCCTTTATTAAATGCTGCACTGTGACAGGTCTTTAATCTCCATCTCCCCATGAAGCAGAGCTGAACAGCCCAGCCTCGGCCCCCAGCTCGGAGAAGCAGAGCCCCATGGCCCAGCAGCACAGCCCCATGGCCCAGCAGAGCCCCCTGGCGCAGCAGAGCCCCGTCGCCCAGCACAGCCCCGTGGCACAGCCTCCGCCGCCGCAGCCCCTACAGCCGCAGGGACACGAAAACAGGTTTTGCATCTTCTCATTTCTTCTTTTTTTTTTTTTTTTTGCCCCTTGTATGTTAGCATGGAGTCAGGAAAAATTTTTTATGGTGGGTTTAATCTCTGATGTATCGTTTACCATCCAATTTCTGGTGAGTAAATTATGCGTATACGTTAGCAAATTTATCTGTAATGGAAATCAAATGGTAGGGGGACAGAAATTTTGTGGCCAGCTGTATTAAATGCTGTTTATCTAAAAAGAACACACCGGCTGTGGGATGATACAAGTTTCTGTGACCTCCAATCAACACTATTTAGTCTTTGTATTATTTTTTAGCATGTTAAACAAGGCTGATTACACTAACTGTCTTTATGCTAATCTTCTGTAACCAACACATATCATCAAGATCCTCTTCCCCAAATGATGCTAGCTACAGGATTGCAACTTTGCTCTTCTGAAAATTCTTGAGTTCACTTGTGATTCACGCACTACACCCTCTAATTCTCCTTGCTTAACAGACGTAGTACTTTCACTTGCCCAGAATTATTTTCTTTCAATTAGTCATACAATTAAAATTACTTTGCCTTATATTTTATTGAGTACTTTCTCCAAAAGTGATCACCTCCTAGAAGACATATATTTCTGACAAAATTCAATATGAAGTTTTCAAAAAAGTCATTTTGTGCTATTGGAAGTCACTATTAAATATCTGCTAAATTGGGAATTTTCAGATGGGAGAGCAAACGATATTAATTAAAGTTCCAGGAAGAAATTCTGTAATAATTTTACTGAAAAGTGTAAGCTCTAATTGCTCATGTCACTCTTTACATATTCAGCAAAAATTACAGTGCCTCCATCTGTGAATAAAAACATCATCTGATATGCAGCTGTGGCCATATATTGGGCACTTGCCTAGAGATGACTCTTTTTTCAGAAAAAGGTCAATCCTTGCTAGTTCACACAGTATTATTTTTCACTAGATTTCATAAGCTAGATCACAGCTTATTTGTATAGCCACATACATTGTTTCTTTACCAAAATAAGATTTCAAAACTCTTAGGAATATTAACTAAGTTTTTTTAGTTCCAATATTTAGGCTCAGTATCACAGGATGCCTCACATTAAGTTTGTCCTCTATCTTCTTTTAACAGGATCATGATACTCAGTAAAGAAAGTAAGAGGCTTGCATGTATGCATGCAGGTCTTACTAGTCATGGCATCAGTCTATTTTAACCTTCTCAGAAAATTCAAAGGCAAATAGCTCTGATTTTTTTGTGTGTGGTTAGACATTCCGATTATTAAAACTATTTGTACGAAGATTAGCCATAATTTCACTGTAACTACATTAATAAATTAAAGAAATTTTGAAACATATCAGACAATTTAGGTTCGGATTACCTTTTTATATACAAATCAACCTAATCAAAAACAATGCTGTCATTTTTTCAGAGTGTAATTTTTGTAATCAATAAGTACATTTCAAAGTCTTTCAAAGTCCACATGCATCTTTGTATCTGTATGTGTCCATGAACAGACACAGTCACTGGGTTGACTGAAAACTTCCAGTCTAAGATTAAAGCAGAATTTAAAATGTCTATTTCCTGTACAGGAAAGAAATGTTTCCTTTGGCACCTAGGGAAGAGCCTAAGAACATTCACTCTGTGACATTTTTGTTAAAAAGTAACCTAAACCATTATTACAGAATTACCTTGCTAAAAGTGTTCAGGACCTTCTTTGTGCCTCTTTAGCACACCACATGGCTGAGGTAGGGAAGTTTGCCGTTAGGAATGTTCTTTACTTCACCCTGAAGTGCTTTTATGTGCTGATTTCCATGTGCTAAGGGAAATTCCCATCTGAATAAAATAAATAACTAGGCACTGTATCTGAGAAAGTCACATTTTCTTTCAAATTTTAGGACCCATCGCCCTGTAACCATTTACCAACTAAAGCAATATTTTACTTGTTATTAATTCCTCATAACCAAATTTATTTTCTTTTCACCTTGTGTTATTTCTGTGCATAACTACTGACAAGAATTTACTGACGTAGCTTTTAGTCAGATAGCATCATAGGGAGTGTATAATAAAAATAATACACACTATCATAACAGATGTTATATCAAAGAATACCTTTCATTAAAAAGGTAACAGCTAAGACAAAGAATTTATCCTTTTTTAACTTTAAGAACCTCACAATAATACTTTATGTTGATGAAAGAGGATGTAAACTGCACTGATATTCCCCTTATTCTATAGAAATATTAATTTTATAACTTTATAAACTCAGTGAATTATTTTGTAGTGAGTATAATGAGTATTTTCACATGCAGTTTCATCTTCAAAACAGGCAAAGTGGGAAAGATGATTTTCCTGTTCCTGTCCCTTTGAGTCCAATCTCAATCTCACTGATACAAGCTGGAAAATCGCACAGTATGACCTGAGGGAAAATTGCTTATGCCCATGTTTCAAAAGCTCTCACTGCTTTCAGCTGCCTCGACTATTTACCCCTGAGAGTTTTGCTTCCCTGTGAAAATCTGTTCCATGCAGTTTTGCAGCTGGCTCTCACTCCTCACTCACTATTGCATGCAATGCATACTTCTAATAGCCTGCTGCTCTCTGAAACTGAACCACTGTTGCCTTCCTCAGCTACAGGTCAGAAGTAAAAGCCAGGCAGGATGTGAAGCCCGACATCCGGCAGCCGCCGTTCACGGACTACAGGCAATCCTCCACGGACTACCGGCAGGCCCCCCC
>NW_005054354.1:4035118-4063706 GCF_000277835.1 Geospiza fortis | reverse complement strand
CACCGCTGGGCTGCAGGCAGCCCCCGCTGATGGACTACAGGCAGCACTCCCCCGACACCAGGCAGTACCCCCTGGCCGAGTACAGGCAGCCCCAGGTACAGGCAGAGGTTGGGAAGGATGAAAGTTTGACAAGAAAATCTCACAGATGTGTATGCGTGGCAGAAAGATTTTTTTGAATGTAGAATGTGAAGAAGGAATAGAAATGAAAGCACGTTTTGATATAGAAGGAAAGAATCGCTGAGTCAGTCTTACTGGATAACCAAGGTGGCAAAGGGTATGTTAGTTAGAAGGGGTTTTTATGGCGTAGAGCAAAGGATAAACCCACCTCAAACAAGAAGATGGTTTTACCAAGTAGAAAGATAGCACAGGCAAACAAGACTGCCAATGCTGCAAGTAGAAAAAAGGTCTCAGAATTTTCCACTGCAAGAAAACTGAAAAACAACTTCTAGCTTAAACTGTAATGTACTAACTTTTAGTGATTGGAGAATAACAACATGGATATGGTAATTATAGTAGTTATGATAGGCTATAGATAATAATTAAGGTATAGATTGGTTCTACTGTATTAAGATGCTCAGCAAAGAAAAGTATATAATGCATTTGTAACCCAAACTAAGGGTCTCCAGGCCTGCCTGCAGCTGGAGCTGACAGCTGTAGGCACAGGCTCTGTCACCCACGACCCTGGACTGCTGTAACCTCTTGGATGTAATAAACTGCATTGTGAAGAGCTGCCTGGAGTCCCACATCCCTCATTTTGGCTCTTACAGGCAGACACATTCAGAGCACCCCTACCCACACAGAAGGCAGTAGGGTCTGTAGGGACAAGTTGTGGATGCTGTTAAGGAAGGTGCCACTATGGAAGGAGAAGACACATTAAAGGGTTTTACTCTGAGTTACTACTTCTCTGTAGAGGAAATTACTTCCAAACCATTAATATTAATGTATTAATGTGTGTGATCTGTAAATTAACATTACATTTATAATTGCGTGACTGTTATATTAAATAAATGCCATTTTTAAGGTACTGGAGTGTTGAAATAAAAATTCTAATATAAAAAGCCTTTTCATCAGAAGAGGAATTTTTTTCATTTTGGCACGTATTCATTCATCAGACAGTGGGTGTACTTGGGTCAGACTGCCTTTCTACAGCATTCTTCAAAATTAGGATTTTTATCTAATCGGAATAAATAAATAAAGGAATGAAATTCTGACTGATAAAATTAAATTTCTGTTGGTAATAGTCTGGATGAGTAGAAACTAGCCCATGCAACTAGTTTCTTTGACATCAAGCATGGTCTGACAAATTCAAAGTGATGATGAGTTACATGAAGAGTTATGGTACCTTGAACAAGACTCCTCTGATGACAGATATTTACTGACAGTTTTGAAGGTTGAGGATTTAGCTGAAAGTTCAGACTTTAAAAAAGACCTTCCTTTCTCCTTACATAAAGTCAGGAAAAAAACAGAGGTCAAAAAGTATTAAACGGGAGCCTGCAAATTTCTGTACACTATATGCTGGAACCATGTATGGGTGGTTTTTATGTCCATATTTTCAAAACCAGACACGTAAACCATATCAAGAAAAATCCTGAAATTCCTAAATGGAATGCAGAGAAACCTATGAAAATATTGTGCATTTCAGTATCTAAATAGCAAATATCTATCCGCATGTGCATACCTTATAAGGTGCTTCTTAGCATCTATAGAAATGCTTGGGTTGGCTCTTTCCCAGCACCCCAGTTTTAATTCTCTAATCAGTAGACTGTACAACCCAAGCTTTCTCTTTATTTTCAGCTGCTCCCATGGATCTTGCACTCTTGGCTGACAATGCATCAGAAGCTACATCACAATTTCCCTCCCAGACCTCTCTATGGACCTTTGCTTATATCAAGTGAATCAATACATTTTTGAAGAGATCAATTTTAAAGTTTTCTTGAATGCATACCACAATGCCCATGTAGTTAATTGTATTTCTTTTTGTATTTGTCTGTACAGGACTTTGATTATTTCACCGTTGATTTGGAGAAAGGAGCCAAAGGATTTGGGTTTAGTATTCGAGGAGGAAGGGAGTACAAAATGGATTTGTATGTGTTGAGGTTAGCAGAAGATGGACCAGCAGTAAGAAATGGAAGGATGAGGGTGAGTAAAATACATTGTAACTTTTTTTTTTGACATTTACAGATATGTTTGATGATGGGGTCAAAGGGAAAGTACTTTTTTCACCTCTTATCAGGTTTTAAAAAATAATGCCAAATACCTCTTCTAAAATAAGCTATTTCTGTAGGGGTTCAAGAAATTAGTTGATACATATAGTAGATCCCCGTCATTTCTTTGCAAATAAATTTATTACTTCTGACTGATAATACCTTTTACCATGTTAGAAATTTTTGTCATTATTATTTTCACTCTTATCTAAGCAACTTAAAAATCTCAGGCAAAGTTTGATGTTTCTTAGATAACAATAACATAATTAATATTTGGGTCTCTAATCACAAAAGCAAAGTGATCACTATGATATGTATTAGATAACTATGAAACCTAAGACCTCATCTGTGTTGTTTTACTAATTTAAGTGAGTTGTCTTTGTATTGTTTGCTAAATTTGTTCATTGATCTTAATCTTGTTTGTAGGGATCATGATCTTAAAAAAAAACAAACACACAGTCTGTATAGGAAAAAAAACCTAATCAAAAATAGAGACATTTAATCTGTCCAGTTGTGATAAAAACAAGGTATAACTTCATCCAGGCCTGCTGATACTTTGCAGAACTGTGAGTACACAAAAAGGAGAAGGAAAGAACATAGGCAAGACTATCAAGAGTCAACATAAAAAGTTGTTTATGTATCTAATTAGTGCAGTCATGTTCAACCAGTGTTTAATTTCAAAGATGGGCAATGAAAATTGTGTTCTGTATGTAGTGGTAAGAACAGATTTTACAAATGTCATGGTTGTTACACTTATTCTGTTTCACAGTCTAAACAATCTGATCAAATTTGATGTCTTACTGAAAGAGCACTGTCTTTCTGTGTATAGCTCGGGAGTTTTGCTGTGCTTCAAATGACTTGGTAGAATAGCAAAACTCAGCTAGTCCTCAGTTGTATGATGGAGTGCAAGCCCCTGGCACTGGCAGCAGCAGCAAAAGCAGTTCCTGTGTCAGGAAAGCCAGTGGTGCAGGCAGGCAGGCAACTGGTAATGGAGATACACTCCCACTGCATTTTTGTGTGAAATACAGGTGATTTCATGCTGCAGCTGGAACTTTAGCTTTCGAATATCTTCCCTGGTCCTCATTCTTTCCTTTATTTTAGTATTATCATTGTCTGTTGCTCTTAATGAGAAGCCATATGCAAGATGTACATTAGTAGCTATAATGTGATTAAAGACTGAGAAAAAGCTGTGCTTTTCATAAGCTCTGGAATCACATGTTTGGAAACATATGGCTAAGAATACCAAAAAAAATAAAAGAACACCTTTGAAGAAGGCTCATTTCAAATAATAATCTGTATTAGGTAGAAAATGAACATTAAAATCTGTGCATCATTTAAACAAACTAATACTAAGGAATGAAGTTAGATTATTCACTTTATGAATAGCCAAAATATAAGAAAGTATTTAACATTAGTAGGAGTTGGTGGTTTTTTTAATTGCATTAGGAAAAGTTCTGCATGCTTTAAGGAATACTGCTAATATAACATCTTGGTTTAAAACTTTTTCATTGTAGTGGCCATAACAGATAGCCTAACATAATAAGTGTTATTCTGACCAGATAGATGTAATTGGGGGTTTTTCTCCCTTTTAAAAGCATCGTTCTTTGGAACCAGTTCTACCGTGCATGCTTGTCACTGAGTGTTCTCTTTTATTCTCCTGCCTCACAGACATTTTAACCTGACAAATGGGTTTGGAATGTGAAAGATTCTTATATTCAGTGACCTGTGACTGATGGACAGCAGAAGCTCAAGAAAAAGCTTCAAAACAAAAATAGAAAAAATAGAAGCAAACAAAAAAAAATGTTGAAAGAAATATGTTACATAGGAAGATGGGCAAAGGAAGCAGAGTTCTGTGCCCACATCACCTTTTCTAAGTTTACATCAGCTGTTAACAATGCAGGTTCATTCACACTTCTTGGCTGGTTGTTGCATCTCTGTATCTCTCTGTTTGACAGGCGCATCTCTACAGCAGAACATGCAAAAATCAGGGCAGTGTCTCTTGCTTTAGATACCATTGTCCTTAGACATTATCCTCTGATCCTTGGCTTTCAACACTGAGGATAGTAAACCATGCTTTTGTGAAGGATCTTACCAGACCACTTTCCAGCTAAGAGTCATTCTGATAACCAACTTGTCTCCATTAATGTTTTTCTTGCTGTTTCCTTGTCCTTGAACAGCCCTCTTTAATTTAACTAAATCTTTACAGAGAAACATTGAAGCAGATAGCACAAGGTACCAGTCATGCTAAAAAAAAAAAATACACACAGCGCCAGCCCTATTCCCATGCACAAAACCAAGAAAAGAAAAATAAAACCAGATAAGTTGTTGTAAAAAATAGATCATATAATGAAACATGTTACCTGTGGGGCACTTAGATGTAATAAGCAAACATATTCCACAAATAACATTTTGTTTTCAATCTACAAATAGCCAGCAAAAACCCTGATAGAGATTCAGCCATATTGATACAAAGCTCCCTATTTTACAGAAATAAATAAAATAATTATGTTAAAGTAATAGAGCTGAAGCTATACTAGTGGTTTTATAAAACTCTATAATTGAAGAGATGAAATCTCAAACTGAAAACAGCTCTGGATGGGAAAGTTAAAGTCTGTATGTTTACTCTATTAGTGGGCACTGCAAAACCAGTGTTGGAATGAGTCCCAACAGCTGTATCTGCTTGGACATGTGTTAAAAAAAATCTGGGAGTCCACCACCACACAATCAAAAGATTCTAAGGTCTAAATACATGAAAAAATGTTAGGCATTACTCATGCAGAGGATATTAGAGTAAAACCTATGATTATAGGCAAACAGATGTAAATAAAGAACTGGAATGGAGCTATCTCTTGTGAAAGAAAAAAAGGTAGATCAATTACTGAGGAAGGTAAGTATGGAAGGAGTACAATATGCCAATAAAATAACAGCAAAGAGAAATTGAACAAGAAAGCAATGATAAAACAAGATGAAGAAAGTGACATCAAAATCAGGACATCCTTATGAAAATTTTGGTTTGATCTTCAGGCTTTTATGAACTTCAGTGAGCCTTGTGAGCAGACAGAGAACAGACTCACAGAACAAGCCCAAGAAGTGATGATCTTCCAGTGGCCCTGCCAAAACTGTATGGATTTGTAAATACTGATGTAAGAAGGAAAAAGATTTTATGAAGATCATTATCACATCAACATTTCCAACCATAATTGGATTATTATTCTGGTCTCCCTTCCTACTGGGGTTGGCATGCTAGGCATGTAGTTTTTTTATTGGATACAAATTCACCAAGGAACACCCCATTTCAGCATTACAAGATCTAAAATAGTCTTTAATTTAACTTCATGACAGATGAAGCTTTCTACTTTGATTTTCTGCAGAATTGTTTTGGGAATTGGAAAGGTGGAAGAGCACTGAGTTGATGCCATACAGAGTTCATCAGTTCTCCAATCCTATCGTTCTTTGACTCAGGAATCCCTTTCTGCCAGCCTAGATAGACACAGCATTAAGTCTTGAGGTTCAACACATTATTCCCTTAAAAGCAGGTTTAAACTTTCATGGTCTTGCTACACTTAGTCATGGCACCTTCACATGCACTGAGACTTTTATTTGAGCCCATAGACTCTGCAGAAAGCCCAAGCATATATCTTACTTTAACCTGGGTTCATCTATCACTAGATATGGGAAGGAGATGCCCATCGACCCAGAGGTCTACAGGAGCTGATTCTTTGCATGCATCCTCTGCCCATGTGGTTGTTAAACTATTCTCAACCAGTGTTGGAGACCCACAGCCATAAGTGCAGCTTCGTATAAAATCACATGTCAGATCATACATCACAATTTACTGTGGCAAGACTTTATGGTTAAGATATATGGCAGCTCCTCACAGGGGAATGCTGTAAGGGAGAACCTCATCACTACACTGGAATTAAATACTCACAGTGTATTTTATATAGACATATAAAATTTATGTAATATATGTAAATACTGACTTAATTCTGACAGCTGAGCAGGGAGCAAGCTACAATGGCGAATTCCAGAAAACCTATCTCTGTGCTCCATAAGACAAGGATGTATTAAAATAACCATGAAAAAAATTTGAAGAACTATTAGTGCCTTTGTTATCTTTTCCCAGACTGGCAGAGGTCTCAGCACATCAGGATTCCATTTCTCAAGCACTCCTAGCATCAGGGAAAACAACTGAAACTAGTTGGTGATGGCAATGTTAAGAATAAAGCTGCAAGGCCCAGTCTCGGAGTAGGGCAAGAACATGGCACACACTCTGTCAGTGACAGTCACATTGAGCTGATTCTGTCACCAGAGATGAGGGACATAACACAGACAATGTGGAGCACAGTCCCCACAGCCTTTGAAGATTCAGACACTACTGGAAGCAATTTTACAGGTCTATTTAGATAAGGCTCATGCTAACATATTTTATTCTTGCCTCATGCTGAGGACAATGATTGGCAGAGCTCTGCTTGCAGATCTCTCTCTCTTCCTGTCTTAGAGAGAGTAAGTTCCTTACTGCTCTCAGGGGGATTGTTAAGCATGGTTGTAGTGTTTGCTAGACATGAGATAGGATCAACAGATCTCTTATTGTCTTGAATGGTATCTCCAGCAGCCAGCATGTTTATTGAAACCAGTGTCAAACAAAGAGACTGTGGCTGAGGGCTGCAAAGGTACAGAATAGCATTAAATTCTTGAAGAATGAGGGTGAAATGTGTTTTTTTATAGACAGTGTACATCTGTGTCATTTTGTCACTTTGTGATCTTTTTTTACATCTTCCACAAAAGCCATACATCTCATCTCTGACATCTCTAGTTTCATTGTCTTGTCAACTCATTTTTCTCAGTCCTCATGCACCATTTAGCCCTATCTCCAGCTTCCTCATATCTCCTTATGCTACATTGTTTTTCTCATTTTATTGCATATTTTTCTTATATTTTGGCAGGACAGACATCTGAAATGCAGGCACAGCAGAATTTTGTATCTTTCATGCTCTGCAGTTCTGCTTTGACTCTTCAGTCCTTTTTCCTGTTCGTTGCATTTCTGTGGTTTGCATACCTCTTTTTTGTTTCAGTTGTACACAGCTGGAGATAAAACCAGGCACAATGGACAGGAGGCTCCTATAGTGTCAATTATGAGCTGCTGTGTTGTTGCATAAGAGTCTGTGTGGCCTTGCTTGGTTGTTCCAGCTTGCTGAGTGATCATTGCAGTGATGCTCACACCAGTAACAGATCTGTGCTGTGGTCAGGTTCATGGCATTCTGCAAACCAGCACAGTTTGTGTATGTAATAATTTCCCATAATAATAAAGTTCACACCAACCTTATTTGTGGTTATTCAGAAACCTTCATCCACCCACACCAAGAATTATTCCTAGCAGAAGGGGAGAGTTGGGTATTCAAGAGCCAAGGGTCAAAAAACAAAGGCAGAAAGAGGGAGTCTGTCTCTTATTTGGAAGAAAACAGAACTAAAGTTTCAAATCATGGAGGACATAAATATTAAATTTAAAACTGCTGTCAAAACCCATGTATGCATTTGGCAACATTCAAAACTGACATTTTCATATTTGTTTGCAATAGAGTTACAAACTCATAATCTGATATTAAAACCCTCTCTTGAGCCATAAGAGAAATAACTTTAAGTTCCCTTTGAAAAGTCTGGACTCCAGGCTTCTGAGCAGTAGGGTGGCATATAAGAGTTGGCTGTAGCTAACTATGTCTCACAGAATTAATTTGTTACCATTAAGACTCTTCAGGCTTATCACAGGAGCAGGTGGTATGTAGGCATCTGGGCTCTCCAAGTGCTGTACAACTGTGGAGTTTAACAAGGTAACAAAAACCTGTCTCCCTGCAATATGACATTTCCAAACATCTCAAGTCAGGGCACCCTGAAATCACTTAAATTGTTCGGGGTTCAGTGAATAGTCAGAGATGAGTTAATTAGGATCCTAAAGTGCTTGGAAAGTCTTTTATACCATGCAAATCAGAAGTCTCTCTCTTGTTTCATCAGAGTGTTTTTTCCATTTCACATTTTTTTATTCCTAGAGGTTGCACACATTTAGCTTGTTGTTCATCTAGTCCCTTAATCACTATATCCCTTTTTTGCAGCCCTTGATTTTTAGGTTCTTAGTAGATCAGTCATCTGTTTCCACCAAATAAGGAATCATTCCCTTTCTGAGGCTTGGATGTAATACAACTTCCATAGATGCTTTTTATAAGTCCATATTAACATGTGTAAAATATCCTCATTCTTTTTTTAAATTATTTTTCAGTTGCTGTTGTCTTGCATCTCAGAGATGACAAAATCCAACAGAAATGCCTGGACTACCACATACCATTTTGTTAGATTCCTACTGCACAACCAAATTTTGTATCAGAAACCACATGCAGTTCCTGTAGCTTCATACACAGGAACCTTCTAACATTTGTGATTCTGGTCTCCATACATTAATATTGTATTTCTTCAGTCCTTCCAGAACTAAGCCTTTGCAGGGTTATTTCAGCTGTATTCCTGTTGCTAAAGGAATATGGAAAATGGGAAAATGTGAAAAAGCACTGATTATCAACAGGACTGATTGGGTTTTGTCAGTGACCATCAAATCTAATCAAAGCTTAAAAGGAAGAATGAACAATTTTTTACTCTACATTAAATGGAAATCCTTCAAATCACTTTGCCATGCAGACACCACAATCTGCACTGACTCCTCACTTGTGTAGAGCCTCTCTGAGATTTCTTGTTAATGAAGAACAGAGCATCTATTTGGGATGCTCCATCAGTGATTGGCCCCACATTAAAGGATGATTTCCTACAGTCTGCAGTGGAAAACACATAAGGTTGCAATCAGTAAGTACAGTTAGCAAGAAGTAGCTCAGCTCAGCTTGAGAGTGATTAGAGCAAAAAGCATTAAAAATAGAGAGAAACAGTTGTCACACAGTAAAGAGAGTAGGTGACAGATACAGACATTTCTTTATCCAATCAAGAAAGCTGCAGCAAGGAAACAGGAAGAATGAAGGAACAGCTTGATCAGTTGTGCATTTTTACAAACATTTAAGGCAATCCCAGCATTCAAAAATGAATGAAGGATTTACCAGTTTAATCTTTAATTTCTGAAATAGCATACTTTAGAATCCTATTTTATATTGAAAACAAGGAACAAGACTGACATACTGCTGAAAATCCTCAGGTTCTCCAGGTGCTAAAAAGCAGTGAAGTCTTGTGTTTGGAATATTGGAGGAAAGTGGATATTGCTGCTGGGAATCCTCTTTGCAAGTTTACTCTAATCACAGCAAGCACAAATGTAGGAGGAGCAGTGATAGGTCCTAAGAGCCATAAAGGTCTTCTCCACACACATGGTGTGCTGGCACAGTAGGGACTCAGCTGCTGAGCCCTTGATGTGAGTGAGGGCATGAGAAGGCTGTCAGAAACCCCACTGAAGATTTGGAATATATATAACAGTAATATTTAGAATAATGCCGCACATCAGGGGCAGAAGTACACCCCAGGAAAATACAGTGCTCCACCAGCAGCAGCTTGGCTAAGGTTTTGTGCACACATCTGGAAGACAAATGCTCACAGAGTGATTCATGCCAGTTAAGCAGCCCATCTTTTCTACATAAGTAGCACTGATTCTTAAAACCTGCAGCATACCTGGCTTACTTTATGCAGTAATATAAATCTTACCTTCATAATAAGCATTCAGTGAATGTCAACACTGTCATTTCAATGGAACAAAAAGACAAAGGTATTCTTAGGCCCATCCATTTATTCTGTGGTTTGTGATCCACCTGAACAGTACAGGAAGATGTTAGCTATGCTTTCCCACCAAACTGCATGTCCCTTTGGGGTAATCTAACTCACACTCCAATTCCCTACTACATACATCACTGTCCAACCTCACTTGTGGAGAGACTAGGTGTGATTGATCTGAACTCAGAGAATTCAACTGGGATACTCGAGCACATGAGCTGGATGCCAGCCTGTGGCAAGAGGAGCTCAGTGCTGGGTTAGTGTAATTGGCAGAACTCAAGGAAGAATATATTGACATGCAGACATAAAGCTGATCAAAATTCTACTGTCTGCACAACAAAGAAATGCAAACTGAGGCCCTCGAGGATCCTGAATATATTTTGACAGTATAAAAGCTTAATAAATCAAGAGCAAATTACTGTAGGTGAACTATTGTTCAGCATTTCTCCAAAAATCTGTGTGTATTTTTAAGAACTTGTTTGCAGAAAGGTAAGGATAGGAGTATTCCTCTCACACACTTAATTAAAATCCTTCTTACAAAAATGTATCCAGTTCGGCACATTCAAAACATCCTTCTAACTCTATGCCTAGTAGCAAAATCTTTCAAGCCAGCTGTGAAAACAAATCTAGTTAATAATCATGTTAAAAATAGTTAACTATTAAATTTTAAGACTAAAATACTTAGTTGGCAGGCAGGCATCTTATTTAAATCTGGGGTTTATGGAATATTTATGAAGGTTTTCAGGTCTAAAAAATTAATTAACCCTAACTGAAAAATTAAGAATCGAGTATTAGAAAACAAATGAGCACACCACATGATGCTGCTCTGATAATTAAAACAATTTTCCAGCAACAGAAGTGACATAGGCATCAACTTCTCTTCTGTGTTTTCCCAAATCATGACAAGTGAAAACTGGGAGAGTTCATCCCTAAAGGTAAAAAAAAAGATATGAGGCCCATTGCTATGGCCCCAGCCTAGTATCCTCATTCCAACAAGGACAAGTAGAGGATGCTTAGAAAAGGAATGTAGGACAAGTATGAAATTATTCTTCTATGCATATAACATCCAAGACACTGTCAGTCAGGAGTTTATATATTTTTCTATGCTAGGACTCAGTGTTAGGACTATTTTAACCACTTATTTGAATGTATTCATGCTTTTGATATTCCAGATATAATGTGTCAATGGATTCCAAGTCAAAGTGCCTGCATTGTTTGGAAAAAAACTCCTTTTTTTTTTTTGTAGTTACAATATAATAACCATATTTCATCATTCTGCATACCATTCTTTGTTCTACTGATCTATATCATGTACTGAACCTCACCAGTCTGTTTCACCTTGCATCAAAAGGGAGCTGTTCTTTACCCCTACCCAGCCTCACTGGCCTCCTCCAAGGCATTTCTCAATGTATCACATTCATTTGGAGGTGAAAGCACAAGAACAATTTGCAGTTTTCAGGATATTGGTGCTCCTAAATGACACAGTGATGGCTTCTCCTATATTCTCCACTTTCCCCCTAGCAGCTGGTGTTCTGTTTGGGTTTTTGGCTGTGCTGACATTTTCAGCTTAGTGAGCTAAGCACAAGGACAGCAGGATCTGTGTTTTCAGGGGTGATGGCTGATTCAGAGTGAGGGAGTATGTAGTTTTCCACATGTACTATGCTTGGTGTTCAGCACTCAGCACCACTGGCTTTCACGTGCTGCTTTAGCATGGATTGTGCCATCATTTTTAGAGCTTTTAAGTTTAGATATAAGAATACTGCATGGTGATGTGCTGTCTGCAAATCCTACCACCTCTTCCCCACACCATTTGCAAGTATGCTGAGCAGAATAATCACTGTGGTAAAGTCTTTTGATTGTGAAAATTGACCACTTATTTAAAGCATTTTTTCCCTAGAATTTAATCTCCTGCTTAGAGGAGCCTATTCTTTTTCATCCCACAGCAGTCTCTATTGAAGACTTTACTATTAAAAGCTTTCTGAAAATGTCAGTATACTAACCAGATCACATTAATCTATATAGTCATTGAGAGCTCCAGTGACCTGCAATAGATCTGTGAGGAATGGCTTCCCTCTACAATAGCCACACTGACCCTTTCCCACTATATCATCATTATCCATGTGCCAGCTAAGCCTCACCATCCTTATTGCTTCCTTCCATCTGCTCAATTGAACATGAGACTCGCTTGGTTACTTTCCAAGTCCGTTCTTAAAGACTGGTGTCACACTTGCCACTTCCCATTCCTTTGAAATTCAGCAATTTACTGATTTAGTCAGTAGATTATATCCTATAGCTACTAGTAGAACAGCTTCATATCCAAATTCCTTTAGAACTGAGGATAAAAGTCATCTGCTTCTGGTGGTGGCTCACTATCCGTTTCATCAGTCTGCTATAAAATCTTTGCCACAGACCCTGCTGTTGGAGTCAGTTCTTCACTCAACCCTGCAGTGAGCAGACCCTCTGCAGGAGTTTTGCTGTCCTCCTCTTCCGTGAAAATTGATGAAAAGAATTAATCTGTTTTCTGCAGTCTTTTCTACTTTGTGCCCAAACTATCTTTTGAGATCTGACAGACTCCATGCCTATGGTATGCTTGAAAACATCTTCTTAGATCTTACTTTTCAGCATTTTTCCTCCTCAAAATCTTTTTGTGGTTTCATCTTTATCTTGTTGGAGTTTATATTCTTTTCACTTTTGCTGTGCGGATGCAACTTTGGACGAAGCAATCTCCATTTTCAGGTTTCTCTGTAGGATCTGTAAAATCAGCTTGTCAGACCTTCAACTTGCTTTGCTTTTGCCTGATCAGAACTGCCTGAGACCATCAAGAAGATACCAGAAAATTTTTTTCTTCCTTTTCATAGTCTCTATTGGTTCCCATCCCTGATTTTAATAGTGAAGTAGATGTTATTAATATTACATTATGCTGGATGTAGAAGTAGAAGTAGGATAATGAGTTATCCTACTTCTGTTTTAGGTAGATGTTATTAATATTACATTATGCTACAATGAGTTATCCTACCTCTGTTTTAAAAAAGAAATAGTGTATCAAATACAGTAGGACAATGCATTTTCCTTTTATCTTTGACAGCTTTATTTCACATACACATGGATTATTTTGCAGCAATGTTATGAAAGGCATCAAGTGTACTGTAGTACCAGAAATCCATTTTGCTGTCTTTTCAGCCCTCATGACTGAAAACTCCATTTTTCCCTCTTGCACTCCCCACTCTTTGCAAACAATCAGGCATGCACATATTCCTCTTTCCAAGATCTCTTTCCCAAATAGCACTACCATTTCTCTCTCTCAGAAAAAGGGGAAAAGGTAAAAAGAAAAAAGCTGGAGCTCCTGCTGAGGAGCGTGGGAAGAGCTTTTCTTGTTCTGCACCATGTCCTATGGCCCGTCTTTCCCCCTTCTTTTGGGCAGGAGTCAAGACCATCTCTCTGTGGGAACAAAGGGCCTGGCATTTCCAGGAGTAAGAAGCTGCAGCTGCTTAAATAGTTGGCCACAGAAAAAAAACCACTTTTTCACTCCAAACTTTTATGTGGTTGGTTCAAAAGTAGCATGGGACGTGTTACTGTAATTCCCCCAAAGAGAGATACCATGTCTTCTGCTGAGACATCAAGCTCACATACCTCAAATGCACTGGAGGGAGTCCAAGGTTACCAAAGCCCCCCAGCTTTGCTCGGGCTGTATGTTGTACCTGGGATTTCCAGGCAGCACACATTCTCTGCTGTGAGGAGATTTGCTCAGCACATACCCAGCCTGTGCCTAACTCCAGACAATCATACTTGAGCTTGACAGTACTTGGAAATTCACCAAAATAGATACTCTGGAATTGCCTTTTGGTCTCCAAGTACAGACAGTTTTTCAGCCTTTTGGGCCAATTGGCAACAACAACCTCAACAAATAACATGTAAAATTGTTTCAGTTATAAAAATAGAATGCCCACATAAAAATAATTAAATGTGATTTGTCTCTTTCCTGAGGTTTAATTATAAAATGCATTAATAAAATTACAGATAGCAATGCCCTCCACACAAATCATTTGAGGCTGCTTTTATCATTAGATTTAACATGGACTGAAAATGTGCATACACAATTAATTTAATTTCATGCAGCTGGGAACCATACACCTGCTTAGAGACTGTTCCTTACGCACCAACGGAGGCAAACGTACACAAGGCTCTCATCCCTGGTTTAAAAGAACACTCAAGCAAGGAAAAACCTCTTTAGTACAATAAAGCTATATGTGTTTCCCTTCTGGTTCACCCTGTTTCTGAAACCCTGTTTGTGTGTATGGTTGGCTTTTTTAACAAGACCAGTAATGATTGCTTTAAAATATGGCCAGAGCCAAACAAAGGCTCTGCAGATAAACCCACACGTACTTAAGGCACTTTATTCTAATGATTTGGAGAAGCTTTACAATTTTCTTTCTAATTAACCTATCAATAGTGATGTTACTTAAACATTCCTTAAGAATATTATCTTCTCATTATTGCCAGAAAACATGTTGCCCAATTTTATAGCTCAGTTGTTCTTGCACATGGATGGAGCATCTGAATTAACTTGAACTGAAACAGATTTTGTAAAGAAACACTTTCCATACACACAAACTACTTTCATAATTGCATTTAAATCATTAATATTCAAATTTCAAAGCATTAAGGGGGTGAAGCATTCAATGTTTACTTTGTACTTGCACATTGTAAGAATATAATAGAGGAGTGTTCTGCTTACCAAGTGCCATTGGGTTAGGAGGAGAACCAGTGGGTTTGGGTAGGTATTTATCCCAAACATGGAAACTCAGCAAGGGTCATATTCTTCAGGAAGAAAGAAACACAATGCAAAGCCAATGTGAATAAAATTTCCAGATTCATAGCTGCAAAGAACATGTTTCTTCAGAATAAATACAGCTCAGGCAGCAGCCAGGCAAGGTTCCCAGGCTGTCTTGCCAGCACCCTTCACCCTTCAGCTGCTGAGAACATCTGGAGAACATAGAGGTAGATCACTCCTGCCTTGTAGTCTTTGCTGGAGACCTCCAGGAAGGTTTAAAAAGCAGAGCTGATGCCAGCCTGGGGAGTGTCCCACATGCAGGGCTTGCCTGTTGGGACTGGGAAAGGGTACATATGTCACATGTTTAAAGAAACATCAAGAACTGGAAAAATAAGGTCTATTGCCTGATGAGAATGTGGAGATGGCTGAAATATTCAGTGTTTTCTTTGTATCAGTCTCCATTGAGATGTTCACAAAAACATCAGCAAAGAAATTAGTATAAATCAGAATAAAGAGAAAACTGCTTAAATCATACTTAGATTCAAGTTTGCAGATCTTGCTGATGTTCATGTATGCTCAATGACTAAGGTAAGTAAATTTATAGACTATTAGTAATTATGTCTAAGAATTCATGGAGGACAGAAAGTTAGACTAGAGAAAGCAAAACATATACCCTATTTTTAAAGCTAAATTTAAAAAATCCTTTAATTTTTGTGCTCAGAGATAATCTGTGACAAGCTACCAAAAAGTTGAGAAAGTTCACTGGCATGTGAATTGTGGAAAGCAAATCTTGTCCCACCAGTCTGATTTTTCTTTCTTATGTCTGATTTTCATTCTTATTTCTATGTGGAAAAATGGGGAGAAGAATGTACAATCTTCCTTTCACCTTTCAACACTACCTTCTATGAAAGTCACATGAAAAGGTTGAGGCCCTAGGTGGAATCTCTTTTAACGTGGTTACTGTCAATAATTCCTCTCAAAGGCTGCTCTGAATGATTTTATCCTTAATAGTAATTACAAGTATAGTTCTAAGGTGTCTGGGATGAAACCAACTCAGTTCAATATTCCATTATTAATTGGAGACCTACTGATAAATAATAAAATAAAATTTGCTGATGCCAGTATGTCACTATTCATGGGGAGTAAAAAAAGACTTTGAGAAACAGACTGTTTCAAAATAAAAATTTTGTACTGAAGCAGTCAATCTGATGAAAGTCACAGAGGTGCACAGTGCTCAGTTTAGGGCAGAGAAATCAGATGCACAATGATAAATGTGAGATAACTGCTCAGAATCCAAACTGACTATGGGTTGCAAATCTGATGTGGTACAAAAAGGCAAAGAATTTGTTCTGTGAACATTATTAGTAAATGTGGAAAGAATGTTATTTTGATCTGTTCTACTTACCCTCCCACGTTCATAGTATCTTCAGTTTGGACACTGTGAACAGACATGGAAGGATCCAGAAGAGAAGTGTAGACAAATGCTGTGTGATATAAACTGCAGGAATCATCTTTTGATTCTAAAAAGAGAAATGAGGATCCCATGTGTCGACACTGATTTTATGTTTCCAATTACTTCTGGCCTCACCTTAGTGTATCTTCAATATGTGGGTATATATAAGATTCTCTTTAAAAATCATTTGATTTAGAAAATAGCTCCACAGATCTAAAAATTTATTCCAGAATAGAAAAGTTGAGGGAGAAAGCATATTTGAATGCCTGGACAAGGAGAGCCCATACAGGAGGGTTTCATCCTATATCAGCCATAAGAAAATCTACATCATGGAGGGAAAGAAGGGAAGGTTATCAAGGTTTAACTGGAGGAGAAAAACAAGAACTGTACCTTGCTGACACATAGGGAACAGCTCCTCAGCCAAGGTTTTCTCTTTTGTATGAATTTCCAGATATGAGTGCAAAGTCTAATTGAAGCTTTTCTCGAGGTAAGGGTGTTGACAACTTTTCCTTGCTGTTTTCTCATCTAATCAGGGCTGGGCTTGTGCTGCAAAGGCAGAATAATTCAGCTGCTCATCAGTCAGCCACAAGACACAAAAGCAAGGAACACAATTAACCCATTGCTCCTGCAACTATTCATTATAGCTCTGGTCTCACCCTTTCTGATGTAGATTTCAGAGCACCTAATTTTTGCCATCTTGTTTCTCTCCCCTCCTTCAGCCACATAACCAAGATGCTAGCCTTTTTTTAAGCTTTCTCAAGTTATTTGCACATAATATTTCAGAAGAAAAGGAAATATCAAATCAACTACAATATTTTATAATGAAAGAAAATACCAAATGAGCCACGTGCTGCCTACAGAGAGAAAAATTGTGAATTCACAGAAACACAGAAAAGGTTACATTAATACAAGATAGTTCGTGCATAGTGACCAGTGAAAACAGAAGGAAGGCAAACAGCAAGGGAAAAATGTGACATTAACTTAACCTTTTTACATATTAAACTGTATTAAAATCTTTCTGTCTGTCTGCTCTGGAGTGCAGAGGATTTTATTTGAAGGACTGTACATTCCCAAGCAGCTTTCGGTACTAATTTTAAAAGCTATTCATCAAGGAGTGCTAAAAACACCTCTTTCATTTGATCTAATCTGGCACTTCTCTCAAGACATGCTAACAAGAACATTTTAAATACCTTCTGCAAAATATGGTCTATGAAGGCAATGTTACACTAAAAAAGAACTGTCCTCAAGCATTCTGAAAATCTGACTTTACTTTTGCAGGATTTCTATGGGGTTTAATTGCTTCATGACATTTATAAACAGGTTTTTCCAAAATCATTTAATTTTGTCTGTATTTTGACTGACTGATATCCTTGTGGGGTTGCTACAAATCCATCTTCTGTCTGTGTTACAGGAGTGATAACACAGATTTTCTCTTTTTGCTCCAAGTGTGTGAACCAACAGCATTCTCCAGGAGTCTGGGGGATGCAGAGAGCCCTGCATGGCCAGACTTGGGGGAGATGTCACCATGATCCAGAGAGCACCTGTGTTGTGTGCCAGTGTGGCCTGAAGGCTGCCAGAAATATTTTAAATTTTGCACTGCATGGTACAGCCAAATGATTTATATTTTGAGAGAGAAAATCAGCTGAGGAAGAAATTTGCACAGCAAAAATAATCCTGCACAAAATAATTCTGATTTTTTTCCTCTCCCCACTGTTAATACTGCAGAATTTACAAATTGTAATAGCAAAGCTAATAGGTTTTATTTGGATCAATGTATTTAGTTACACAAAGTATCAGCAAAGATTGCATACAGGACCCTGGGACGATGCAGTTCCTATTGACAAAGTATTAATTCTGAGAATTCCTATTGAGAAACACTGTCATAGTACTTCTATTAGCACTCATTCTGTCTCTGAGCAAAAGTAAGGACTAGATAACTTCTTGGCATCCTTTCCAGTTTCTTTGATGCTAGGAGTTGTATTGACATTTCATATTGTGCACATTTATTTGGTAAATATTATATTTCAAACTCAGGAAAGAAGGAAAACCTCTGAAGGATTACACTTTGGGCTGACAGAAGTACAACTGTAGCAAGGAAAACCTACAAAATAGAAGATATTTCAATGTCCAAGGCCAGCTAAGAGCTGGTTTTGTTAAGACAGTCTTGTAAGAGGGAAAGAAAATGTGTGTCACCTTGAAGTCTGTATCATCTCTTGTCACAGACACTTTTTATGAAAAATCCTTTCTTTAGGATTTTTTCTCCTGAGAAGCTGAGAGGCCTCAGGAACAAAATGTAAACAATGATTATCTGCTGCTGTGGAATGCAACAGGTGGATCTGTGACTGGTCTCATGTGGTTGTTTCTAATTAATGGCCAATCACAGTCCAGCTGGCTCGGACTCTGTCCAAGACACAAGCCTTTGTTATTCATTCCTTCTTTTTCTATTCTTAGCTAGTCTTCTGATGAAATCCTTTCTTCTATTATTTTAGTATAGTTTTAATATAATATATATCATAAAATAATAAATCAAGCCTTCTGAAACATTGAGTCAGATCCTCGTCTCTCCCCTCATCCTAAGACCCCTGCGAACACCATCACAATCTCTTGTCCAGGATGTGTAGGCATTGTTGTTTTAGTGTGGTGAAAACACTGTGAGGAAGCTGAAGGTGCACAGTGAGGCAGGTAAGATCCTGCTGAGCAAATGTGTTCCTCTGGCACTGACAAATGAGCGTGCTGTCCCGCTCACTGAGACCTCCTGCCTTGACCTAGGCTGCCATCACCTGGACCTGCACCTCTACCAGCCCCAGGAGATCATCCCTGCTCCTGGGTTTCACTCAGGCTGCCCTTCCAAGGGGGCTGGGAGGCTTCTGCAGGCACAAATCCCAAAGCTGTGGTGCTGCTAACAGGAGGCTCAAGTGTCACCTCTCTGTGTGCTGGTTCCAGGCTCTCACCAAGGGGTCTCACGGCACTGCAGGATGTGCAGTGCTGCTCCCTGCACTGCTCTGAGCTGTGCTGACCAGGCACAGCAGAGAGCAACTGCTCCTCTGCTGAAGGAGAAGGCTTCCAGCATCAAAAACCAGCCAAAACCAAAACATGTGGGCTGGAGGCAAAGCCAAGCAAGTTGGGGTGGATGGGATGTGCAGACATCAGCGCCACATTTAACTGCTGTAGAAATAGAGCAGAAAAATAATGATGAAGCCAGCTTTAACTGGAAATCTGGCCAGGAGATGAGGGGCAGAAATCCATAATCAGAACCCTGGAGTCAGCTGCTCTAACTAGACAGTTCAGCCACAGGCTGGGCTTACTCCCAGCAATAAGCTCCTGTGGTAAATAGTTCAAAGCATGCTCTTTGAGCCCCAGCAAACCTGCTTGTCCTGTGTCATAGCACTAACCTTTCTTTGTTTAACAGCTCCTTCATAACGAGTCTTAATTTGGTGTGAAACTTTACTACCAAGGTTTGGAAATTCAAATGATGGAAGTTTCTATTTGTGCTTTGAACCTCTCTTTTTCTCTATGAAAACAGCAAGTGCAACAAAGTTCTTCTCAGGCTCACCCAACACTGCATGTTACAGAGCAGCAGGGATAATGTTCCAGTGATTCCACCACGTCAAGCAATTCAACAAAGCCTCTTATGTGCAGAAGATGTGAGCAAGTTACAAAGGCATTGCACTGATTTCAGCAGAAGACAAGCAGCATTTGATATACCATATTCAGAACCCACTTTGGAGGTTATTTGATCTGCCAGTAATATTCCTCAGATAGACAGGAACAAATTTTCCTTGATGTGTCAGTCTGTCATTCAAGTAACCTGTGATCCATTGAATATGTCTCTTCCTGAAACACTCATTTTACTGCAATTCTGTCTGACTCAATATTCTTCTTACCTGACAGGTAGGAGATCAAATAATTGAAATCAATGGAGAAAGCACAAGGGACATGACACATGCCAGAGCAATAGAGCTAATCAAGTCTGGTGGCAGAAGAGTGCGACTGCTGTTGAAACGTGGGACAGGCCAGGTCCCAGAATATGGTGGGTTTTCATCTTTACATTTCTATATGTGCATGACTTTATATAAATTAACTGTAATGCTTTTGAATTAAGGGGCAGTTGCAGATATTTATATATTGTAATTTCCTGGAGCACATTAAGTATTGCCTTAAGTGCTTACCTGTGATGGGGTGGACTTACATGTGTGTACATCGCTGTCATCTGCTGCCCTCCCAACACAGGCAGTGGCTTCTAAGATGTGCATTGGAGGAAGCACTACAAACCTCCTAGGGGACATCTCTGAGCGTGCTGGAGTTGCTGATTTGCCCATAAACTCTCCTTTTCTTCCTTTATTGGAATTTCTTCCTTATTGGTACTTCTCTGCACATTTTGAGCCCCAGCAGATGATCTTGTTGCCATGCAATTGGGTGGCTCAGGCTGGAACTCTAAGCATTGTCAAGAATGTACTCCTTTCTTTGACAACTTCACCCATTGTAGTCTCTCTGACAAAATACATGGATGATCAGTTAGAAGTCAGTTATGAATTTAAAACATGAGATTTTGCTCATTGTGGTGAGAAAACAGGATCCATTCTTCTTATATTTTGTTTCAGAGGGATTTCTGGTACTTTTTAAATATTTGAAAAAGTATGAGTCATTTAGACAATATAGAAACCTTATTTCATAACTGAACTGACAAAAATTAAAAAGAAATTATCCAAAGGTAATTTCAAAGATGAAGAGTTTTTTTAAAAAACTGAAATCAGGGCTTACTGTGTAGTATAGTGTAAAAATTTCATATAGTTACATAAGTTCTATTATGAGCACCTCTGGGCCTTAAATCTCTCAGGAAAAGGGCTACTTTTTAATGAAAAGTCCTTAGCTTCTTTATGCTATGAGGTCCAAAACTCTATTAAACATTTTTACTTTTCCTTTTAAAGTTACAGAATGTCTTCCCATTAGAATCAGAAATTACAGTCACATAAAAATTCAAATACTTAGGCTTAACTATAGGTTCAGGTGAGCCTTTGTTGCCAACATAAATTCAATACCTCTGTTAAAGTCAGCTGCACAGAATGTCAATTCTTTCCCAGCTGTCAATACACAAGGTAATTGCACTATTTTCTTCTCTAAAAAAGAGCTAATTCTGTGGCTAAACCAATACTCAGGACACTGTGTGCTGCATTTTTTACAACTTTCAAGAGCTTCTGAATAAAGGCAGAAAAGATGGGCCATAGCCCACCCATCTGGTAATAAAGTTAGTGATTTATACTTTCAGTGAGTAAAAACAAAGCCAAAATGGCTTTCAGGGGCTCTGATAAAATCACACTAAGACAGTTAATATCTATTTTAACTAGTGTGAAATCCTTTCAGAGAGACCTCAAACAGAAATTCAGGTCAGCTCCAGAACTGTTTTATGGGAGAGGTGCATCATTTTTAATGAAAGAACAAACATACATCCAGGACTGATGCAGTGGCAGTAATCCTTCCCAAACAGCAGAACCATATATCAGCAGTCCTCTGCTCCCTCAGAAAACAATTTCATCTAAGGCAGGCCCAGGAGGCTACAATGAGCAAAGAATCAGTTGAAGTTCAGACCCATTCCAAATCTGAATTTCTTAAGGTCCCAGTTCCAAACGGCGCTTAAATCCAAAATAAATTTCCATTATTTATATAATCTTATAAAATTGTACATTATTCCCATTTAAAAAAAATTTAAAACTTTTAAAAAAATATTAAAAAAAAACAAAACACAAACACAAAAAAAATTTCAGTGTAAGTATCATTGATTTAGGAAAACAAATCTTCCAAAATGTCCAAAGAAGATGATGAGTAGAAAATACATATAAACCACTAGAAATTGAGAAACAGCTTTTAGTGCTAAGAGAAAGCAACAAGGTGACTTCACAGTGTTGTTTAAAGCCAAGCTTGCCATTTGGGAAGGCATTTGGAATACTTAGCATTAGTTGTTTAAAAACGCAGATTACTGAGAAATAGAAGTTGCTACAAAGAAAATTCATCAAAGAAATACTTTTTAGTCAGCCCGTCTTTCAAACTGCATCTCCAGCTTACAGCTTTACACAGGAGGAGAACCAAGTAGTGGAGCTTGAAAGGCCCTTTTTCCTACTGCACTGAAAAAGGAGTAAAAGTGTTCAGGAGTTACTTCATGGTGTACAAACAACCTGCAGAAAACATCACAGCAAAGGAAAACATCTGCACATCTGCAGTTCTTAATCTGTGCTTTATGCAGGCAAAGTGTTAGAATTGTATCCAGTCTGGAGGGGGAATGGAAGCAAAATAAGAAGATGCCTGTTGGAATTAACTGAGATAATTAAAGTCCTCCCTAGGTCATTTCCCAGAGGTGTGAGAAGTAGTCTAAGAACAAACAGAAGGCGAACCTAAATTCCAACAGCAGCCTGCCTAGGAAGTTCAAAACATAAATTAACAAACAGAACCAATTAAAATGGGAGGCCATGTCTCAAGCAGGCCACATCTCAAGGTTAAGTCATCATCATGCAAAGAACATCTGTCAGAGACCCCCAGAAACAAGGTTAAGTCATCATCATGCAAAGAACATCTGTCAGAGACCCCCAGAAACATCTTTTGCAAATGTAAAACTGAATGCAGAGAAGCTTGTGACAGTAGGCTTGAGGAGAGAGTGGTCCTGAGGACAGCAGACAGTCAATATTTAGTAACTCCCTCTTCCTTCAACCAAAATTTCACAGCTGAGATGGAACAAGACTAATTTGAGCTCTTTTTACTGAAATTATCAGGGTTTTTTAAGCAATTACATGTCAGAAATATTTCTTATACTCATCAGGGTCTACCTGTGGAAAGCATCAGTGGGAAATAAGACTTGGTTGAGTATAAAAATGCAAGGCTGGAGGACAGAGCTGGTATTGGGACTGCAATGGTGGTGTGCAGCAGAAGCCTAGGGATAAATATAACAATAGCACAAGTGTACCAGGGTCCTCTCCTGGATATTCTCTCTCAAGTCCCTGACAGGCAAAATGATCAGGGACTTCCTAAGCCAGCTTTAGTATTGCTGTGCTTTCCAACAGGAGCAACACTCTGATTCACAGCACTAAAAAGGAGAAAACTTATCTAGAGCTACCTAAACCAGCCAGCCAAGACTGTCATATTATTGTCTTCAACCTTCAATTTCTTGATTTTCCTTGTGTTTTAAACTCCAGTGCAATGTTTCTATTAGTACAAAATATGGTGGTATGTACTTATGTGCAAGAAATGTCAGTGTTTGAATGATGATGTGATTGACATCTGTAAAAGCAGTGTTTAGGAAAATTCATCAATAATAAGAAAGTGATTTGTGAAAGAAAAGAATATGAAAAGAAGAAGAAAGCACTTAGTGAAGAAACAGAGTGAGCTGCTGAGAGAGTGTAAATCTCCTGCATGAGTTATGTCAGTTTATACTGCCCGCAAATCTGTCCATTTCCAATCTTGAAAAGTCCTGGCTGAGCTGAAGCACTCTTCAAACCTAGGGTAAGAAATAAAGTGTGCTGTGAATGCATCATTTACCTCCATTCCAGCTGCTGATTTTGCTTGAAAACAAATGCCAGAGATCCCAGCCCATTCCAGAGGCAGCAATCCCCTTGTAGCAGGCACAGAATGTAAGCCAAGGAGCTCAGATATGATTAATGCTCCAAAACTACAGCTGATTTCACAGCAGGGTACAACAAAAAAAGTGTTGAAAACAGGTGTTTTATCACCCAGCATCTCAGAACACGTTTGCTGAGGATGAGGATAGCCAGAGGAACTGTGCTTCCATGGGAGGTGAATTATCACAGCTCATCCAAACCTGAAGAGCATCAGCATCATGTTTCATAGGAAATAGTCTGCCAGCTGAATGCTCCAGAGAACCAGAAAGTCATAGCAAGAAATCATATTAATGTGCAAGAAAGCCTAGAAGTACTGCTGGGAATCCTGATCCCAAAAAGCACTTAATGCCTGGCAAGTCTGGCTGCAGAGTGTGTGAGGTTTCATTCATGTCCCAGGACACAAAACCCAGAGTCATCACTGCAGAACTGAGCACTTCTCCCACCAGCATTAAAAACAGTTTGAATAAAGTGATGGATTAAGACATTTCTTGAAGTGGCTGCCTAATTTCCCATGTGTGCACCTACTGGGTGTGCAGCAGCTCTAGAAATCTGCCTGTCCACACCGTGGGAGCCTCATTACAGATGGTTAAGTATTTCAGGCCTTAGCCATAGCTATAGAAACATCATGAGAAGGACATGTACTTTGCACAGCCAAACACTGGGACAAAGTATCATCCTCAAAGGCAAAATGCAGGAAAACTGTTCACAAAATCCCAAAATGGTATCATTCAAGAGGAAGTAAAGCTGACAAATCAGTCCCTCCATCCAGCTGTGAGTTCTGCAAGAAGCAAGTTACATCTAATGATTGAGCAGCCCCAGAAAACTCCAGTTTTTTGTGGAACACCTAGTCCTTCCTCTAAATGTCTTTGGAGGAAGTTTCCTAGGAAAGTAGTGTTTCACTCTCAGTCCCAGCAGTCCTGGCAGCTTGTTTTTTCTGGCTTACCTCTCCTGGCCTTTCCTGACTGGAGATTTTATTACTTACAGTACATTAAAATATGTGAGATCCTGAAAGCAATGGGTCTTATAATGAAATGTAAAGGTGGAGAAGGCTGAGGCAGGTTAGCACCTGTAGGTGGATTCCATCCCTCCAGCAAGGCATAAACCCCTGCCCCAGTTGTGTTCTGTCTGGTAGTGCAGAGGGAGCAAAAACACTGAATTTCACCTGTAAGGAACATCTAAACTAATAATAAATAAACTAATTTGTTTCCGTACCTACTTCTAGGACTACAAAATCAGGTTTGATATTAGGTTTCTATTAAGTTTCACTTTGTTTTGAGTTGCTTAAGAGCTCCTGCAGGAAGTTATAAATTTTAGAGACTCCAGCCCATTTACACTGAGATTTTGGAAAACTTTTCCATTGCCCTATCTTGGACATCTGGATCTGGCCCTGAGCATTCTAGGTCACATTGTGACACTAACAGATACACAGAGCTGTGGGAACTGGAACCACTGAGGTTTGGAGAACAAGGAATCTGCATTGTGTGCTGATGGTTGGTGCTTTATGGATCTGCACAATGATGGTGCCTTTCCCTCTCTTCCCCTGCTTTGTTTGGCTTTCTTAGAAGACATGTCCTGGGGGTGCATTGTGTATTTTTGGAATCTCTGTTTCTTTACACAATGCCAAATTGTGTACACAGCTCACCCCATGGGTTCATTGCACACAGGTGGTTTTACAGAACTGGAGTTTAGATTTCCTTTGGGGCTGTTTAAGGGAGGAAGATTAAAGTGTCAGTATATGCAAATTGCTGATTAAGAGATAAAAGCCACAAGCAATCAGTCATTGTTAAAGGCCTTGACGAAACTCTCATCTCCTGCTTCAGCACCACCCCAGCAAAAAAAAAAAAAAAAAAAAACAAAAAACAAAAAATGTCAGAGTTGATACCAATACAAGGATTTTTCATACAAGTAAATTGGCACAGTTCTTAAATGCATTAAACCCTTTGCTTTTGATTTGTTATGACTCCTTCAGGAAGCACCTCAAGATGTACTCCATATCCATAGACCAGGTGAATCTATGTCCTGAATATATATGTACAGTAGTTTCAATAATCCACTAATATTTAGACTTACAGCATGCCTATTTGTCTTAGCTTTACAGAAATACTTCTTTCCTGTTACATATAAGCTTTTCTCTCAGTTGTTCTAAACTTACTAAGAATTCTCTGCTCTAACAATAGTAAAAATGTCTGTATGTCACTGGTTCTGTTAATTCTAATGATTGGTCCTAGGCTGTTCCTCCCCTTCCTTTAGGAATGGTTCCTTCCAGTCTCTCCATGTGCATGAAAAGTGACAAGCATGGGTCCCCATATTTCTACTTATTGGGCCACCCTAAAGACACGGTTTGTAAACTCTGCATGTATATTATCTTTCTAATACATTTTGTTTCTCACAACTGTTTAGAGAGTATTTTCCAGCTTCTTCTTACATGCTAGCTCACTTAATAGTTTCTACAGTATTCAACTGTTCTTTCATAGCTGATTATCTAAGACATCACAGCAGCTATGCATTCTACAAATGTATTTTAATATTCTAAATAATGAGTTCTGCATGTTATACTGCTGCTAGTGTATAGGTCTTTTATATCTCCATTTTTTCTCATGACAAAAATTTATCTTCTGAATTTGCCTTTTCAGATAGAAAATCTTGAACTTCTGAGTTTAACCTGTAATTTTCCTCATTTTTATGGCACTTGACTTGCAAAAATATTAACAAAATGAAGGTGGAAATTAGGTGCTGATCTCAAACAATATTTATATGCAGCCTCTTAAAGAAATAAATGTAAAATTGAACACATTTTGAAATGTGCTGTAAGGCAATCGTCATTTATTAAACCCTGTGGTAATGCTGAATTTACACAAAGCTCTTTGCTCTCAATTTCCAGCAATTTTCTTCAGAGAATCAGATCCAACTGCACAGATTGTTCAGATGCATCCAATTTGTAATATAGAGTCAGGGCCCAGATATGATACCTGGAAAGCAATGGAAAAGCAAAACCTATTTTTTCTATTTTCCTATTGATTGCTGTCATCACAGCAAACTCAGCAGTGTCCAGATGCATCCAGCTCTGTCTGCTGCTGACTTTGCACAGTGCAGAACATTTGCTACAATTGCAAGAACAGTCTCACACATTGAAGCAGACAGATTGCAAATAGAAAGGGAGCAATATCCAGAGATGTTCCTCCAGCCTTTGAGCTTCAAGCAGCTCTTCCAGTGTGATGCTCACAGAATTTCTGCCCCTAGCAGAACTAAACTGGGCTTAAGTTTTCAGTCTTGTGCATGCAGATCCAGGTAATCTAACCAGTGTGTTTCCAGCTGGAGTTTATTTCCAGTCTGTGTCAATAAATAAGATTATTTTTGAACACAGACACATCCATATGCTTTGCTGCTGCAGAGCTGGACACATCTAGAGGCTATTTGGAAATGTTCCCATGTATTTCAAGTGTGTATGTCACCATCAGAGACATCCCAGCTGCAAAGTTCCTGCATCATATAGAAATGTTAATTCCACCATTCCTTGTATTCTCACCTTGCCTCTGTTTAGTTCTTCACTACAGCTCAGAGAGGTTAGAGGTGAGATATCCAGGCTGGCATTAAGGCCATTTTACAAGTCCCAGTGTTCAGCTCAATGAACTGCACTTCCAACACAAATTCTACATATTTATACCCTCAACTTTTTGGGCATCATCTTTATTTTTCCTCCTACAGAAAAACATACACAGGAAATAAGTATTTTTCCTGAAATAAGTAGAAATGTAAATACTCTATAAATATAGCTAAAGGTAGTTTTGCAGTCACCCAGCTGTGAATGGCTCTCATCTATTTGGCAGGAAATGTTGCAACAGATTTTTTTTCTCAGTATAATGTATCCAGAAAATCAGAAGAATTTCTGTTCTGGTCAACACCAAAACTGAAATACTTGCTTGATAAAAAAAGCAATGTCATGTCAAATTAAAATATGTTTGTTATAAAATGTCTCCATTTCAGGTATTTTTAATGAAAGAGTTTGGAGGGGAAGAATTTTCCTAAAGAGCCTGTTTTGATGGGGCTTATTCCAACCAAAAATGTGGCTGTGCTACCATTCATTAGAGCACTGAGCAAGGAGTCAAATTTCCTGAAGCAGAACAGATAAATTGACCATTCCAGTATGCCTTAGGAGAGGCCCTACCATAACATCATGGAGCAGTCTGTTATAAGGCCTCATCTCACATGAAGGAATTGTTCCCTTTTGTATAAATAATCACTTCTGGAAGATGATCAGCAGCCTGACTGGAACTTAGACACAGCACAGGAGAGATGCAGGTGGTTTGAAAGGTTCCTGCAGATCAAGGGATACCTGCCTGAGCTTCCTTGCACCACGGGTTTGGTGGCCCTTACTAGTGACCACTGCATTCATATTTGCAAAAAATAAATTAAAAATTGAGAGCTTATACTGTGGGGTGATTGTTTGAATATAGTTATATCCTTCAGAAGATGCCAGTTTGCAGTCTACTAAAAATTGATTTTTCTAATTCTATTAGAATGTCTGAAGCTTTCACATTTGTCTAATAAATGGCTAAAGCACCTTGGCCTATACTTTGAAGCCAGATACTCCTATCTGTTCAGAGTCCTGATCAGATAATCCAGTTTATCTCATTTTTAATGCTCATTTTATAAATCTCCAGAGCTGAGGTTGGGTGTTATTTGAAACTTGAACTACCTCATATATCATTTATCTGATGTGAGTGCAAAAATCAATAGTCATTTTGGAAAAGTGCCCTTTCTGCCTGTGACCACCTTGGTGGAACTGCAAACATTCATTCATATTCCTGCT
>NW_005054354.1:4006622-4035085 GCF_000277835.1 Geospiza fortis | reverse complement strand
TCAGGATCATGTGGTGTGTCAAAAAAAAAAAAAAAGACTAACTAAATGAACCAATATACCGGTTAATAAAATTGGTCTAAAACCATCAGGCAATTTGAACATGGGCTCCCAAAGGTTCTAGAATGTTTTATTGCTATGGGTAAAAAACTATTCAAGGGCAAAAATTAATATTAAAACCTGCTTTACAAACATGTCTTTAGTATTTAATAAATATGTAGCAGCTGGCAGAAAAGTAGAACATCCTTCTGTTAAATAACAGTGGATGTGTATGTATAAGTGGGTGCATATAGTTATTTCTGTCTTATAGAAAATTTCTGTTTCAAAAGATATGCAGACTTTTATCCCTTGATATAGAAATAGAAAACACAGTCTTGAAAGAAAGAGGGACACATGAGATGACATTTTCAGTTTTCTGGCAATGACTTTGGGCTTCCAGGAAGGCAATACCTCACTTTTTAAATGCAAAAATACTGAATCCTAAACATTGCTCTGGCAATTACACTCCCTGTGGATTCAGACCACTCTAGCTGAATAGTCCAACGCAGGCTTCCCCCATCTGTATAACAGGGATAGTAATATTTACTTACCTATCTCATGGGAGTGTTATGGGGATTAATTATTTAATGCTTGAGAAGCACTTTAAAGATTAAAATTCCTAGTTGACTACTCAGTATTATTACTAAAGCAGAACCTTGCTAATCCACACCAAAATTGGCAGTGTCCCCCCATATCTGAGCAAAGATTTATTAATAAGGTTGTTGAGCAAGTTCTCTTATAATTAAAGCTTAATTATTCTAATATAATATTCTGGAGTAGATTTACTAATATGGTGTAAAGTGTAGATAATTACATCTAAACTCCAGTGAATAAAACAGATGAACAAACATTATCCCGGGTTTGGTTCACATAAACTAGCAAGCAGACTTCCCAAAGAAGGGCAAAGTTCCACCCACAAATCTTTTCCTAACACTTATTTGTGAGGTCCCATTATATTATATTATATTATATTATATTATATTATATTATATTATATTATATTATGAAGGAGAAGGATACAGACAGAAGGTTACAAAGAATGATAATGAAAACTCGTGACTGCTTTGAAGTCCTGACACAGCTGGATCATGATTGGTCATTAAGTCAAAACAACTCACATGAAACCAATCAAACATGCATCTGTTGGATAAACAGTCTCCAGACCACATTCCAAAGCAGCCAAACACAGGAGAAGCGAATCAGATAATTATTATTTTCATTTTTCTCTGAGGCTTCTCAGCTTCCCAGGAGAAGAAATCCTGGTGAAGGGATTTTTCAGAAAATATCACAGTGACACTTATTTTCATGGCTCCCTGTATTTCCATCCAGTTGACAATACTGGAAGATCAGTACTCAAAATAGAGATTCTGAGAGAACACAGCCATACCTCTGTCTCCACAACATCGGTTTTTCCTTTCCTCATGTAATCCAGATAAGTAGGTAAAATAGCAATTCAGTAACACTTACTGTGTCTCTGCAGTTTGCCACAGGACTAAGTCCAGTCCTCTGCTGTTGCAGCACAATATCCCAGAAAATCCCCCTCCTGCTGCTCATCTCACATCTCCCTTTCATTTGCCACAGGCCCCCAATTATTAACCAGACTGCATCGCTGCAATTTGTTCTTACTCAGAGTTATCTTCCCCACGTATCTGTGATGGTATTTTTGCCACAGGGAGCTGGGGACCAAAGGGAGCAGTGTGGAGGCACACAGAAATATTCCTGTATGCTGTGTCTAAGAGCCTTGCCAGTGGCCTGACTCTGTGACGTTCAAGACTTAAATTAAGCCAACAAGGCTTCTCATGGTCTCTCCTCATTGACATCAGAAATATGATGAGTCTAAGTGCTCACACACAGAGTGACACAAAGAACTGTTATTCCAAGCATTAGGCAGGCAAAGGCAAGCTCTCTCCATAGAGACACTTGCACGTCCTGCCTCTGTCCTCACTCCGCCATCCCATGGTGCAGCTCCTGGCTGATGCTTTGTGGCCCAACCACCCAACCACAGGGAAAGGTAGGCAGAAGTCATGGCTTCTGTCAGATTTCTTAGAGCTCCTTATTCCTAACCTGGAAAAAACCCCAAAAACAAACACAAACAAACAAACAAACAAAAAAAACCACAGAAAAATAAATGTGTTTTCTTCGTTTTTAGCTTTGACAGTATGAGGTAACTGTGACTCTCCAACCAATGCTTAACAAACATGACCAGAGAATGTTGAATTTTGTTGAGCAAGAGCAACACAGATATGCAACCCAGAATTTTGAACATCTGGATTTTCTAACAACACATAGTTTGTGTTTACTTATTAGGACCTGAATATTACAGGGTAAAATTCATTTAATCATGCACTTCCATAGAGTTTTCAGATAAATTTGTCTCAGCATTCCAAAGATATCAGATACTACAACAGCCCTGACAGCAGGTGTGGTCCCAGAGTCAACTCTGCACCCTCATTGCCTAAAAACCCCCAGGATGAAGAGTTTGCTGAAGAGACACTAAACTGCTTCTGCAGCTTCTACCCTAAGCAGAGCAGGACTACTTATTCATGAGCTTTGGGAGTGAGTTCAGACCAAGTGTTTTGCTTAAGATCCTGCTCTCACTGAATGAGAACCTCATTGCCTACCAGAAACAACTTTCTAGGAGCATTTCATACACAGTCAAAGTGCTCCTCACTTATTAAGTAAATTTTATTTATTATCTACATGCTTTTAATAATAACAGCTATTTGTTGACCTGACTGAATGTGATGCCTACTGTTAACACCCATTTTAGCTGTGATAATTCATAATTTTAATATTTAACTTTAATTAAGTGTGTAATATCCAACTCTTAAATTATTCAGTCTCTGCAGAATGTTTTTCATTAATACCACACATTTTATTAACATATTTATGAACACCTTTTATGACTTAATGTGGCTTAATTCTATTAATAAAAACTAATTTGAAAGTCATTATCTTTTTTAATTATACAGTAACTTCCAATGTAGTTTTTCCAGCTCCAGCATAGCTCTGGGAGAGAACTGCTGAGGTTCCTCCAGTTCTACTCTGCTGCCTGACCACACAGGGAAAAATAAAACGTTCTTTATTGACAGGTTGAGTGTTGCCTGAGTAGCTCTGATCTGGTAAATATGTGAGATGCTCAGCACTTCAAAAAGGGCACCAAACCACCTGGAGGACCTATTGAATAATAATGTGTGGTCAGAGCAGCATCACTCAAGACTGGCACTTAAGCTGTCCACACAGTTAATATTGACACCACTGAGAGGAGCTCCCTGTGGAGGGTAAAAGCCCCATGCAGGCTGCTGCTCTTCACTTGGGCTCTTCCAGTATTAGCAATCCTGCAACATTTATGCAGATGGATTAAGCTGATTCAAGGAAAAATCTAATTTACCAAGGGTTACAACCTGTCCCTGGAGGCAGGGGTAACTGCAGTTCTTGTTAATAGATCCCTTGGAGGGAATTAGAGTGAAGGAACACTGAATGATTGGTGTTTGTAAATATATATATGTATATATATGTATATGGTTTATTTTAGAACAATTTGGTTGAAGTGGAAAGCAGGTATGTAGCCATTTCGGTTATTATTACCTACAGTAATATAAAAATATAAAAGCATATTATTATTAAGAAAATATATAAGGGGAGGGAGGAAAGGAAGGAAAGGAAGGAAAGGAAGGAAGGAAGGAAGGAAGGAAGGGAAAGTTGGTTTTAAGACATGACAGCCAGTGGCGGAAGGAAGTGGCGGAAGGAAGGAAGGAAGGAAGGAAGGAAGGAAGGAAGGAAGGAAGGAAGGAAGGAAGGAAGGAAGGAAGGAAGGAAGGAAGGAAGGAAGGAAGGAAGGAAGGAAGGAAGGAAGGAAGGAAGGAAGGAAGGAAGGAAGGAAGGAAGGAAGGAAGGAAGGAAGGAAGGAAGGAAGGAAGGAAGGGAAAGTTGGTTTTAAGACATGACAGCCACCTCTCATGTCATTGTAGCTGAGCCCGTTATGCCCCATCAGAAGGGCTGAATAAGGTGAATGTCCTGATACCTTCCCCAGAGGGGTTTTGCAGCTGAGCCAGTTGTGTAAGGGAGAACATTGACATGATATAAAGTATTATCCCACCTCACAGGATCTGCTTCTTATCAGCCTCTTCTCCTATCTGGCTCAAAACCCAGCTTGTCCCTAAACAAAAGTTTGTGCACCCCTGCTTGGCACCTGGGCTGTGACCTTGCACATCCTCAGCAAAGCACCAGCTGCTTTTGGAAATGGACAATTGTTTGTCATTAACCATTAACATTTCAGTCTCTCACACCAAGTTCACTCTGATTGGTGATCATGATGATTTAAATATTTAATTAATAGGACTGTTTATTAGAATCATATATATAGAATAAACTAAACTGGGTCTTGGAATGAGAGGTAAACTGTGTACCCATAACATCTGGCCTTAAGATTTACAGCCAGAAGACTATTACAGTAAATTAGTAAACTGATTTCCCACATTAATTTACCTTTTTCTGAAATACAACCTGCTTGTGGGTGTGGCTCCTTATTTTTTTCCCCTCTCCCATCCTGTGCTTTGTAAGCTTTTTTCTGCACAGAAAAATGATCCTTTTTTATTCTTGCTATTGTAAGGGCAGTGTCAAAGTCTCAACCCTGTTGTAAGGTGTGAGTGATGTTGGAGAGAGCCAAATGATGCAGAGCTTAGGCACTATTACAAAATCACAATGAATTGTTTATGGATGTGATTTATATTTAAGGGGTGAACAATGGCAGAGTAACCGTAAAGGACTAAAGCAGCGCCCCAAGATATCCAAGACAATCCAGGCCACCTGCTCTCCATGGCAGAAAGTCTGAGTGTTTCTGAATTCTTTAGTTATCTCCTGTGCCAGCCTGAAAGGTCTCAGGCCACTTTTTTGCAGCGGCCTGTGTTTTCTAGAAAGGACCTGGTGTGGGGTGATGGGTGTAGATCTCTGTGTTCATCCACTCAGCTTTGATCCACAGCCCCCAAAAGGATTTCCATAAGGAACTCCCCAGCTTTGGTTGTGTACATGTTCAACACAAGAGCAGACATCTATTTCCAGAGGTCTTTTGAGACCCCTCTCTCTCTGACTCTGTGAGGCAATTAAATTATTATCTCAAGTGGTAAGAACAGTAAAATGCTGGTGAAACTGTGCCATAATTAAAGAACTAACTCAGGGAAAGGGATTTACTGATGATGCCCTGGGTATAATAATGTAGGATCAAAACCAGTGCAGAATAATAATAGGAACCCTCCAAGTCAGATCAGTTGCTTCCCATGTCTCTTTGTTAATCATATTTAAACACTAAATTACATAATAAATTGAAAAGAGATTTCATACATAGTGCTTGCTACAGATTAAAGCCCACACAAATCAATGTGTGTGGCTTTCTTGTTTCAAGAAAACATGCAGCATTTTTCTAAAGAATTTTTAAACTTTTTTCCTTGCAATATACAGTCTTCCCCTCTCTTGCTGAAGTTTAAATTTTCCCTTTCTGTCTGTTCCCTTAACTCCAACACCAAGTAAGGTCATCTCCTGAGCTTCTCTAGATTTGGTCTTCCAAGCATAACTAACAATCTGCTCTTTCTGAAGTGTTGCAATAATTCTAAAATTAGATCTCTGAACGTGAAAGCACTTCTCTAACAAACCCCTAAGCAGAGTACAGAAAAGGTGATGAAAGTGAATTTTACCTGAGATGAAATCATTCAAAGTCTCATTAAATGGCCCTTGCAAGAACTTCATGAACACTCAGTCTGCTGCAAAAATATTTAGGGCATCTTCCATTTAATATCTAGATAAAGTATACAATGGAAGATGGATATACTGAACCCAAAGGAACTAAATATTTGCTCATCAGTAATGACCAGGAACATGAAAAGAAGTAGGGTATCTGAGTATCAATGGCACTAGGAGCTGAGCCAAGCAGGATGTAGAGCTGTGCTTCCCAGCCTTGGAATAGGTCAGTGGCTGAATTTTCTGGATGTTAAATTAAACTTTTCAAGTTTACACAGGAGATCGAGGTGTTCATCACTTACACTACACTTACATTCATATCTCTTCAGTTCTTGTGAGCATCTGCAGAAGCCATGCCAACAACAGCTCCATGTAATAGGAATAGTGGCCACCTTTTCCACTATTAGACCAGTGACAAAAACAAAAATGCACAATGACTCTGGGGACAGAAAAACTAGGGCTGGCATTGTTTCATACCACAAATATCAGTCTTTCCTAATGAATCATTCTGCTCTTTTGAAAATGCCAAGCACAAAATTTAGAAGTGAAAGATGTCAGGACTCAGATGCACATTTGTTTTCCTGTAATCTTCTGTGACTTGTAAAGTAATCCTGATTACCCTGAGCAACCATCCTCAAACTTTGGAAACACAAATGTGTGAAGCCAAAAGAACTAATTACTAAAAAGTAGAAAGATTCCCTTCTTGAGCAAAGCAACATTTAAAGTTATATTTATAAGGTGCTCTAAACATTCAGAGTCACCATGACATTGTCGAGTACAAACAGGCAAGTGATATAAAAAAAATGACTACATTAAGATAGAAAATTAGATTAGGCTTTCATTTTCAAGGCTTCAAAATACTAAGCTGATCACTCAACTGCAAGTGTGAGAAAGGACAAGTAGTTCATATGATAAAATAACCAAGTATAACCTGGGTTAATTTTTATAAATGTATATGGCATGTATCTAATTCCTGTACATAGAATTAACCTTTTGCACCCATAGCACGCTGCCATCATACCTTTGTAAAGCATAGGAGCAGTGCTAATGATGGAAAGGCTATCCCACCTGGCTGTGCCCACAGTGACTGACCAAAGGAAGCACCATATCCCAGCAGAGGACACCTCAACCCATTGGTGTTTGCTTCCAGGGCTGCTGGTGTTCAGGGATCAGAATGTGGATAAGTTCAGTGGAAGGGGAGACAAGGGAAGTGTCATTTTAAGCCAAGAAAAGTGCAATTTGTGAGAAAACATTTGCATAGCATATTGAATAATTAACAGGAATTTCAATTTATGGCTAGAAGTACAGGCAAGCTGTCAGGTGGGGGCAGAGCCCATTGCCACTCACTGTCTGAGAGAGGCTGGGGGAAAAGGTGGCATATTGTCTCACATTTCCATAAGGCTCCCAGCTGAACAAAAAGTACCAAGTGCTTTTCTAACCATGAAATCTTCTTTTTATTCTTGCTATTGTAAGGGCAGTGTCAAAGTCTCAACCCTGTTGTAAGGTGTGAGTGATGTTGGAGAGAGCCAAATGATGCAGAGCTTAGGCACTATTACAAAATCACAATGAATTGTTTATGGATGTGATTTATATTTAAGGGGTGAACAATGGCAGAGTAACCGTAAAGGACTAAAGCAGCGCCCCAAGATATCCAAGACAATCCAGGCCACCTGCTCTCCATGGCAGAAAGTCTGAGTGTTTCTGAATTCTTTAGTTATCTCCTGTGCCAGCCTGAAAGGTCTCAGGCCACTTTTTTGCAGCGGCCTGTGTTTTCTAGAAAGGACCTGGTGTGGGGTGATGGGTGTAGATCTCTGTGTTCATCCACTCAGCTTTGATCCACAGCCCCCAAAAGGATTTCCATAAGGAACTCCCCAGCTTTGGTTGTGTACATGTTCAACACAAGAGCAGACATCTATTTCCAGAGGTCTTTTGAGACCCCTCTCTCTCTGACTCTGTGAGGCAATTAAATTATTATCTCAAGTGGTAAGAACAGTAAAATGCTGGTGAAACTGTGCCATAATTAAAGAACTAACTCAGGGAAAGGGATTTACTGATGATGCCCTGGGTATAATAATGTAGGATCAAAACCAGTGCAGAATAATAATAGGAACCCTCCAAGTCAGATCAGTTGCTTCCCATGTCTCTTTGTTAATCATATTTAAACACTAAATTACATAATAAATTGAAAAGAGATTTCATACATAGTGCTTGCTACAGATTAAAGCCCACACAAATCAATGTGTGTGGCTTTCTTGTTTCAAGAAAACATGCAGCATTTTTCTAAAGAATTTTTAAACTTTTTTCCTTGCAATATACAGTCTTCCCCTCTCTTGCTGAAGTTTAAATTTTCCCTTTCTGTCTGTTCCCTTAACTCCAACACCAAGTAAGGTCATCTCCTGAGCTTCTCTAGATTTGGTCTTCCAAGCATAACTAACAATCTGCTCTTTCTGAAGTGTTGCAATAATTCTAAAATTAGATCTCTGAACGTGAAAGCACTTCTCTAACAAACCCCTAAGCAGAGTACAGAAAAGGTGATGAAAGTGAATTTTACCTGAGATGAAATCATTCAAAGTCTCATTAAATGGCCCTTGCAAGAACTTCATGAACACTCAGTCTGCTGCAAAAATATTTAGGGCATCTTCCATTTAATATCTAGATAAAGTATACAATGGAAGATGGATATACTGAACCCAAAGGAACTAAATATTTGCTCATCAGTAATGACCAGGAACATGAAAAGAAGTAGGGTATCTGAGTATCAATGGCACTAGGAGCTGAGCCAAGCAGGATGTAGAGCTGTGCTTCCCAGCCTTGGAATAGGTCAGTGGCTGAATTTTCTGGATGTTAAATTAAACTTTTCAAGTTTACACAGGAGATCGAGGTGTTCATCACTTACACTACACTTACATTCATATCTCTTCAGTTCTTGTGAGCATCTGCAGAAGCCATGCCAACAACAGCTCCATGTAATAGGAATAGTGGCCACCTTTTCCACTATTAGACCAGTGACAAAAACAAAAATGCACAATGACTCTGGGGACAGAAAAACTAGGGCTGGCATTGTTTCATACCACAAATATCAGTCTTTCCTAATGAATCATTCTGCTCTTTTGAAAATGCCAAGCACAAAATTTAGAAGTGAAAGATGTCAGGACTCAGATGCACATTTGTTTTCCTGTAATCTTCTGTGACTTGTAAAGTAATCCTGATTACCCTGAGCAACCATCCTCAAACTTTGGAAACACAAATGTGTGAAGCCAAAAGAACTAATTACTAAAAAGTAGAAAGATTCCCTTCTTGAGCAAAGCAACATTTAAAGTTATATTTATAAGGTGCTCTAAACATTCAGAGTCACCATGACATTGTCGAGTACAAACAGGCAAGTGATATAAAAAAAATGACTACATTAAGATAGAAAATTAGATTAGGCTTTCATTTTCAAGGCTTCAAAATACTAAGCTGATCACTCAACTGCAAGTGTGAGAAAGGACAAGTAGTTCATATGATAAAATAACCAAGTATAACCTGGGTTAATTTTTATAAATGTATATGGCATGTATCTAATTCCTGTACATAGAATTAACCTTTTGCACCCATAGCACGCTGCCATCATACCTTTGTAAAGCATAGGAGCAGTGCTAATGATGGAAAGGCTATCCCACCTGGCTGTGCCCACAGTGACTGACCAAAGGAAGCACCATATCCCAGCAGAGGACACCTCAACCCATTGGTGTTTGCTTCCAGGGCTGCTGGTGTTCAGGGATCAGAATGTGGATAAGTTCAGTGGAAGGGGAGACAAGGGAAGTGTCATTTTAAGCCAAGAAAAGTGCAATTTGTGAGAAAACATTTGCATAGCATATTGAATAATTAACAGGAATTTCAATTTATGGCTAGAAGTACAGGCAAGCTGTCAGGTGGGGGCAGAGCCCATTGCCACTCACTGTCTGAGAGAGGCTGGGGGAAAAGGTGGCATATTGTCTCACATTTCCATAAGGCTCCCAGCTGAACAAAAAGTACCAAGTGCTTTTCTAACCATGAAATCTTCAGAGAATCATTTATTTCAGGAAACAAAGGGTGCTGTGTGTTTGGGTTGTGGAAGTGTCAGGATAAAAGATTAAAGATTCTTTATATATTCTGAAATATCCCTCCTTAGAGAGCATTAAAGAAAAGCTTCAGGAGACCAATGCAATCAGGAACATCAAAGACATGTCAAGCTATAATGAGAAAGACCCAAATGCCCTCCTGGTACAGCACTGCCAACATTAGTGGATACTCACCAGGGGACAATTTGTCCCATTTTTGTTATTAGCAGCATCTGTAAGAACTGCTTGGCACCTCCTGGCAATACATAATTGCAGACAAAAAAAATGGGGGGAAAAAAAATCACCATATTTTTTATTCAATCAAACCCTTTTTGATTCCCTAGGAAAATAATACTGGGAAGATATGAGAACAGCTGCTTAGACAGTTCAGAAAACACTTCATCCAGACTAATGAAAGTGTTCAAAGCTTTAATATATTGTACATTATTCACATAATTTGAAAATAAAAAGGCTTAGAGATTTTATTACTTAAGTAATAAAATGTGATGTAATTTCTACTCTTACTACTAAATATTCAATAAATTAATATTAGTACTTTATGGATAATTATATCTGATGAAAAAACACACATCCTTGATAAATTACTAAACGATTATCTAAAATATTTTAATGCTAAGGGAGAACCTAGCCACAAATCAGAGCTCCATGGGCAGAGCTCTCCTCTCTATTAGGACTAAAGCCAGGGTTATTTTTGTCATGGCTCAGCCATCAGCAAGCACTGGATCCAGGTAGCACAGTTAAGACAGGAGCAATAGACTCATGAGAGCAGTACCCTCATTTCCACTCCATTGAATGTGGGAGAGCTGACAGAGCAAAACAAACAATTCATGTGTGTGGCAGCTCTACCTCAAATTAAAAAAAAAAAAAATTTAGACAGAGAACTTCTGTTCCTGATGTTTTCCCTGTGTCACTCTTGCCCCAGAATGGCTGTGTTCATCTCCCACTTGTCCTCCCACACACTCAATCTTGTGTCTGTGGTGGCTCTTACTCAGTTAGCAATTTACTCCTGTGCCTGGGAGTTATGTGAAGCCGCTCGTAGGTGAGTCATTCTTACACATCCCATGGAGAGGTGCCACCAACTTGTGTTACAGTAGCTTGTAGAAACTAAAAGCCACCCAGCAAACACCTGCTAAATTACAGCAAATGAAATGCCATCACAGTGACAGATTAGAGTGCTGCTCCCAGCTCATTGTCTTGTCTAAATTAGTAGGTCAAGGGAGATTTTCTCCCTTCAAAGAAAGAAGGCAGGCATCTATTAGCCTTCAGTGAGAGGTATACTTTTGAAAATCAATTTCTCTCACAGTAAGAATGTTATCAATGGTGACAAAGTCAGAAACAAGTTCAAAACTATGTTGGCTCTAAATCTCTCCAGCAGTTGCAACTGAATGCAATATTCTACTCATCTGCTTGCAGGTTGTTTGGGCATTAGTAGTTTGTGCTCTGTTAAACAAATATTGTTTTCAGTTCCTCACAGAGGTGAAGGAAGAACAAAGTAAAATCAGTGCTCTGTCTCTGGTTTAGTATGTTTACAAAATGCTTTGAGATGTGTTGGAATAACAGACAGTAAAAGTAGGTTATGTTCCAAATTAACTCAAAGGTTTTATAAAAAACCTTAGGCCAACAGAATAAAAAGTATTCAGAAATATTAATAACTCTCTCAAAAATGTAGCTAGAAACTGAGTATAATCATGAAAATAAATTACTCGTTTAACTGCTCTGCAGGATAAAATTTTACATTTTTCTCCTGTTTATATTTGCTATGGAGAAGCAATCATTTTAGTGCTGGTTGAACAAGTCCAGATGAACCCTTATGGCTTGAACACAGCTCTTTAAAAGGTTTTTTCTTCTGAGCAACAAATTACTTACATTCCTGCACTTTGCTCTAATTTAGTAATTTTTACACTTTTCCACAATGTTCAAACATTAGAGGGAAGTTGGCTACAATAACCTGGCATGAGTATTCTCCTCACTACTGAGTGACATATTGCAACAATGGCTTGTTGACATTAATGTCTACCAAGGCTGAGGATGACTTTCTATATAATGTTATTTCATTTGAAAGAAAATCAGGTTAGGTTGGGTTTCACTGTCTCAGACTGATGGCACTTAAACCCTAAAGAAAATAATTTTCTTCTTACTTGCAAATGCTATATTGCCAAAGAATATAAATGATAGTTTTATTCCATGGCAGCATTGTTCCATAACCTGGAAATACAACCTATATATAGGTGCCTTCCCAGCAAGTATTTTAAACACAGTGCAGCCAGAGACCCACCTGGGGTTGTCCCACAGCCAAAATAAAAATGCTGTGGCTCCAAGTTTTCTTACTTGGCTGGCCAAGTTGTCTTTTACCTAGGGCTCTCTGGGGGAGAGATAAAATTCAGTAATGCATATAATATGCATGTCTCAGTTTATAGACACCTATACTTATATATCAGTATATGTAAGAGATATGCTGATTCACTTTTGTTGAAGTACATTCTAACCCACTATGATTTCTCACTACAACATTTGGTTGTTTTTTCATCCCCTTTAAAATAGAAAACAGAAGAAATTCTGTAATCTCCAGGCAATGAAGCAGTAGGCCACTAACCTCCAGGTCTCTTCTCCAGAACATCCAACAAATACCAACTGGTACCATATCATCCTTTGTGCCTCAGGGGAGCCACAAGACATCTTTGACACCTTGATTTTGAATGGTGCACCCCTGGTTTGTCCTCCTGGAGGAGAAGCAGCTGATTTGAGCATAGTCGTACCTTTTCCACAGAGGCAGTCTTGTTACCCAAAAGTATCTTGCTGCTCCAGGCTATTTGGTGTTTTCACTGGTGTGTTGCTGATATTACTCAAAGGAACCAGATATTTCTGTAATCAGAAGCTCTCACAGCCTAACATGAGATTGGATAATGGCCCACTGCTCTTCACTGACACTGAAAAACTATGAAAACATCTCATGGACAACTAGGAAAGAAGATTGTAGTTCAGACAAATAGATTGGTCCAACCCTTGGCACCACCTCTACCCTGGGTAGGAGTGACAATGCCATGAAAAGTATAAATTAAATTTTCCAAAGCTCAGGGTGGCTTCTTTAGTTTGCTCAGGTACTTTGCTGGTGCATGTAGGCAGCTTCACGCTGAGTCCCAGGATAGTTTTAGTGATTTGGACTCTGTGCATGGTCCCTGGCTCAAGTATTAAATAAAATTACATCCCCCAGATTTCAGATTTAAGAAGACCCAGAGTGGGGTCTCTGCTTCCTCCATCAGGCACAGGCTGTGGGCCTGTACCAGGCTGGTGGTGCAGAAGAACAGAAGTAAAGAACAAGCCCACCAAAGTCAATGCTTTTTGTAGGCAAACTCCTAGGAGCTGATCACTCTACATGCACGAGTCTTCCTCTTATTTTTTCTTGCTTGAGTGCCAAGCTGGGAGCAGATGGTACATTAGTCACCCTTAACTGGAGGGTAAGAAAGTGTGATTTCTTTTCTTTTCTAAATTCAGTTGAGACCCTCATCCCATTTAGATTCCCAGCTCAATGTTTATTTGTCTTACACAGAACTTGTACTTTCTACCCCTCTCAAATGCTAATCCTCTCCACACATATGCTCATTATGCAAAAGCATATGACAAACACCATCTGGGAAAATAAATAGCTCCTCAGCTAACTGTGCTGCTCCCTCCCTTTACGTCACCCACCTCACTATTGTCTCTCCTATTTTTATCTGCAAGACAGCAATCACTCAATCCAGCTATTAACTTAAAAGTGCTGTTTTAGTCAAGCAAGCTGCAGATCCCAGGCTGGGCAGTAGAATCTATTCCATTTTTCGAGACTATGTGCTCCATGATAATTTGAAAGCAGCCATAGCACTGAGAAAAATGCATGTTACTTTTTTAAAGGGCAGTTGATATCACTGACAGGTACTAGTCCTGACCTTAAGTCCGCACTTGTTTTTTAGCTAGAAGGTTACATTTTCTCCCCTATAAAATATGCCGCTCTTGCCACAAGTTCTACCTCGTTTCCATGGATTCCTGAGACAGTCCTTCATCTCTGACAGATTATTCCTCATACTGCTCAAAGCCTAAGTAAAATGGTGCTAAATAGGGAATGACATTAGCCAAGTTCAGTGATTTCTCTAACCTCTAAGTAGACGGGTAAGAATGGGAGCCATGATGTCATTAATCATGGTTGATGTGTTTTCTGCCAGAAAGTTAATCAAAAGAAACGAGGATGTATACAGAAGAGAAAGACATCCCAGAATATTCTGGTTTGGATTAGGAAAATCATCATGATTCAGCAAAGGAGACATTTATTTGGCTAAATTAAACAGGATCTGCACAAACCAACCATATTGTGTTGAGGCTAAGTAACCAAGAGAAATTCAAAATGCACAACCAGGAGACTCAGCAGCTGACACTGTGATATAAAGGCAGAGCTGTAAATGTACCCTGTAAGAATTGTGGGGCCATAAACACCTCAATACTATATCTGTTTAGAAAAAATATGAGACAGAATTCAATGATGACCTTATCTGAGCTACAAATTCTTGTCAATTATTATATGCTTGTAGGGACATGTTTAATAGATGGCAGAAAGTCCTTCTCATTTGTCCTCAGAGACAGCACTGATATTGCCCAACTAAGAAATCCATTATACAGCTACAAAAGAGGCTATTTGATTTCATGAGCACGTGCCTTTATTATTTTAAGAATAATTTAACATAGGCAGAGGAAAGTGGAATCTGTATGAAAAAAAGACCGAGGTTTTCAGCATTTGCAGTTATCAGCTTTGCTTGTGTGTCTCCTGTACTTTTTTTATTTTCTTTTTTTTTTTAAAGATTATTTTCGGTTTTCTCCCTATTGGGTCCACACAATTGAGGGAGTTTCACCTCAGCTGAAGCAGAGGGGTTTAAGGCTGGTACATGGTTTGGGAGTCAGTGTTGCTCAGAATACATGTGCCTGTGCAATAAATACACTCTGTGCTGCTGGGTACGCCCTTAACTGTCTTCTCTTTGTTGTTACAACAGACGAACCAAACTCCTGGAGTGCTCCCTCTGCCACCTCCCCAGGTCTGCCGGAAGTAGCTCTTTCCCTCGACGACATAATCTCACCATTATCTTCATCACACATAGCCCCACCCTCTGACCCTTCTCACCAGATAAGCCCAGAGCCAACATGGGATATCAAGAGGGAACACGATGTAAGGAAACCAAAGGAGCTTTCGGTGAACGGTCACAAAAAGAAAAGGTTAGGAGAACAAAGAGAAAGGTCAGCAAGTCCTAAAAAGGTAGACAGGTCAAAGCACGAAGAGGCTTCTTGGAAAGGGTATTCAGGAGGCAAAAATAAGACCACTGATGGTGGCAGGCCCACCTCAGAAAGCAAAGCGGTGGGACACGGCGTTATGATCGAGGCTGGCGCAAGAGAGCACATGTGTGCTGGAAGCAGTGATGAACAGTTTGGGAGGCTGAGGAAGCCAGAAAGCAAGAGAGGAGGATCTCTTAGCAAAAGAGACCACAGATCCACAAACACCAGTGAGAAGTCGGCTGCAGCACCTGACCACATCAAGACTGATACAGGAGCTACCAAGACCTATAGTAGCAACCGCTGCAGCTCGCCTGGAATTGATATGGACCACAGCCAGAGGGACCCTGATGGGAAACCCAGCGAGTTCCCCAGGAAGGGACATCTCCACTCCATTAGCACTCGCAGCACCAACACCACAGTTCGAAAGGCAACGGTCTCTCCAGGGCCGTGGAAAATCCCTGGCTCAGATAAGCTACCAAGCGTCCTGAAGTCTGGTACTTCTGCCATGAGCAGATAAGCAAGGGACTGTTGCCCTCTAACTGTCTCAAACTGACGCAGAACATTCTTCTTAGTTTTTGTCTCACATTGGTTTGTTTTAATTTATTTTAACTATCACACATATACACAAAGCATTGAGGAATGAAAACATTAGTGTGTAATTCCATGACAATGTGCACAGTATCTAATAAGTTCAAAAGCATATAGTCAACACAGAGATTTAAAATCGACCCTAAAGTCCCAGTTCCATTTTAGGGACTTTGGCAGCTATGGAAGAAACCAAAACAATATGAAGGACAGTACATCAGAGAAGGATAGTGCAGTGTAGCTTTAGCAATTTTTTCCCACTGCATGAAGGACTTGGATTTCATTCAAACTTTATATCAAGAAACTGGAACAAGTTAGAGCAATCACAAACTGGAACATCGCCTTAAATAAAACTGCACGGAGCAAGCTGAAACCGAGAGAGGATCTTTTCATGAAGCTAAAATGTTGTAAATAAATTGTTCTCGACATATCTAGACAGGGGTTAAAGGGTTTCTTTAAAGCATCGTTCGGAACTGTACACCCATGACACGTCTCCACTGTTAACACTTTGGGATAGTCCACGTGGCACCCTGTAGAATAGTTCACCGGGTGCTGCGGAAGGAATGGGGAATCCAGTGGATTAGTTTCTGTGATACCATTTCTACTGCCATTTTTGTGAAAAAAAACCATGTTTCTGTACATTGGAAAGGAGTTAAGGTGGAGTTGTATTTACAAATTATTCTCAAAAGTGATTTATTACAGGTTCCCCAAGTCCTGCGAGGTAGCACACAAAACAATTGGTCAGGCTCAAATCCCAGGCATCTGCAAGGCCCTTGCAATGAAAGGAAGAGTGCTACAGAGAAAAAGCTGCAGTTTCCTTAAGGAAAGGCCTTTCCTTCCTGCAGAAGATGATAGCATCACTTATCAACAGTGCTATGTTTCATACCCATCCGCATTTACTTAGGACACTCTCACCTCTCATCCCCTCAGTTTGGCAGAGCAGGTGCCTTTCAGGCACATATCAACAATAATTAGACTGGTTTCTGAAATACAGTTGTCGGTGTCCTCATTCAGTATTTTTCCATTTTTAAAATGGTTTCCATTTTACCATTTTTTCCCTATTTCCATTTTTTTCTTCTTTTTGTTTTTATCTTTCTTGCTTGTCTGTTTTGAATTTTAAGCCTTAAGTGCCAGGTAAACATTCCAGTCTGCCTTCACAGGAAATAACTCCGAGTTCAGTCAATCAGTCATTATCTTGTTTCAAACAGATGTGTGTGTGTCTGTGTAAGTGTGCGTATGCTTATTCGTCTGTCAAAATTAAAACAAAATCCTGGGCAATAATACATTGGTAATTAAAAAAAAATGTAAAGCTAAGTACTGTCAAAAATTCATATTTAAAAATTATTGTTCACTAGCAATCTTAGTTCCTCACACGCTCTGCTGAAAAACTAGATTGAGATTGGCTTTGTTCCAAGAAATTAGCAAATTACTGTATGTCTCAAACATTGCACTGGACTGCGAAATTTATAGACATGTTACTTCCTGTCCAATTATTTGAAAAGCCTCAAGTCAAGGATTTTGCAGCTTTCAAATATTTTTTTTAAGAAAGAAAAAATCCATTTATAATTTTTAAAAAAGCACAAATCCATGTAGCTGTTTATAAAACTCTTATTTAACGGGAAAAAAAGATCTTTATCCCCTGAACTAGAATCCAATATAATTTGCCATTAATTTATTGAATCTGATTTTGGACAATGCTTCTGTAGTGTAGATGCACGTCCCGGTATCTTATTTTTATGTATAAAGAAAGCAAACAATGAAATCTGAAAACCAGTTGAGATTATGCTTGCATAAACTCTAATTTGCACAGTTCACAGCTACTCCTTGTGCAGTAATTGCTTTATGCGGCTGTAATCGATAACCTGTGAAGACAGCACATCATCTAAACCCCATTCCAAATAATATTTCTGTGTAGTGTTAGCTGTGAATTTACCTTGTACAGCTCTATCTCTATAAATATAATTCCATGTATTAATAGTCACAGAAAGGCTGTAAGTGAGCAACTATTTTTATGAAACGCACCACTATGGATAAATTAACTTTTACAGAAATCTTGTTTACTGTATGATATTCTAAACCACTGTCAAATAAAATATATATCCAAAAATCTTTCATTTTTTCAATTGTATATAGTTTGTGTTAATTTTGAATAACATACTTCTGTGTTACCCTGACAAACAACCATTTTCTTGCATATGAGTAGAGTTAATTAGCTACTACCTTATAAAAAAAGGGAATAGGCCATTTTAATTTCTTACTGCAATATATGAATAAACATGTAAGTGACCAAACAAATTTTATAATGTCAATCAAGGCTTATGAGCAACACAGACACAGAAAAATCTCTTCCTTGATGGAGAAGCCTAAACCCTTATTCTGCTTCCAGCCCAGGAGACAAAGGACCAGGGTGGTCAGACTCCAGGAGTGAGACACAACTTTTGAGAATATATCACATATACAGAATTAACCTGAGCACAAACCATATTTACCTCAGAAATCGGGCAGTTCTAACTAGCCCTAGAAAGGTTTTGTTGACAAGCTGTGTGAAGGGGGCACAATTATATTTTCAATTTATTTTACAGAAAAAAATGTCTCAAAAAACATCATAATGGTGTGAAAATATTTGTAACCAGCCAGCCTCTTTTGGGACCAAATCCACCCCCCATTAAATGCTCCTTATCTCCAGTTAGGCAAAATAAATCATCAGTGTATAGATTCTAGACTGTAAGATGTCTGCCTGGAAAACAAGCAGTATTTTTCACACAAATATGGCATTTTAAAAATTAAGTATTTCCTGTTTTCTTAGAATATAATTTTTTCAAAAAATAATAATTTGTCTTGATACAGCCTGAGTCAACTTCTGCAGAACTTTGTTTTTTCAGATTAATGGTCCCCGTAGAAAATTTCAACCAGCTGAACTAATAACATAATTTTGCATTACAATAAACTCATAGAAAATATAAAGCATATTTAATACTCAAAAATAATTTGCTGCTGTTTAAATAGCCACTATTTTCAGGTTGGAAATCTGGTTATGTGCCTGTTTCAGACCCAGAGGTATCACAGCGAAGTGTTCTGAAGACAAATGGTTTCATCCAGTCAAACCTTTCCTGTTAATAACATGACCTTTGTCTTTTAAACTCAGTAGTACAGCATTTGCATTGCTCTGCTGTTATTATGACACCTTTTAATATCTCTTTTTCATACCTATGCAACAAGACAAGGAAATAGATGCCTTCTTTGATGCAGATTCTCTGCTCCAAACTGCAGTGTAACAGTGTAAGTGAGCCTGCCAGCCTGTGATCACCAGTGCACATTTGGGCGGGAGTTTTGACCAGAAAAACATCACAGACAGATGTCAGTGCAGCCCTTTTCTTAACCAGTGGCAAATGTGGGCTCTGGAGCTCACCCCTTCTCCAAGTACTTCACTGCTTCAGGCCACTCATACAAACTGCAGAGCCTGGAAGAGCAGGCTCTCAAACAAATTTAATAAAAAAGCCAGGAAATTTAATAGCTCCCACAAGATCTCACCAAAGATGTCATCTTTTCTTCCAGAAAGCTGCTGGACAGCCAGCACTCTTTGTGTGGTTACAACAGAGCATAGGTTGCACTGGTTTCGCTCCACTGTGCTCCCCTAAACAGGAGGGACGTTTGTAGCCCATATATCCACTTATTCCATGGCCTCAGTGATTAGAGTGCCAGCCATTTAGCCCCAGTGTGGATAGCTGCCTGCTAGGAATTGATGCTGATGTTCAAACATGGACCCATTTCTTCCCTGATACTTTTCATCTGAACATGCAGCCAGCCACCATTGCTAAAACCTTCTCATTCCCATCAAAGGGGAGATTCCATGTGATTTGTGCCATCTCTGCTGAACACAAACATCTCATGCTTAGCCCTCTCTACATCCCATGTGCTCTCATCACCACCAGATTTATTCTGAATCTCTTCCCCCTCAGCTCCCCACTGGTTCTTAATCCTACCTCTGAGGTAAATGCTGCTGCCATTCAGTAAATCAAATCTTCCATTCTCCATTTTCTCCTTCTGTCCCTCAGAACTTGTCTTCCTTTTTTAACTTGTTCTTTTGGCCCTCTGCCACCATCTGTCATCTCAGCCTCCACCTGATGTGTATCAGCAGCTCAACATGAGATACCTCTTCTAAGATATGCCATGACCAATTAGACACCAAGTCTTTAACCCACTCCTGGCTGTCATACAAATGTAAAGACACACCCAACACCTTGCACTGAAGCCCCAGTCACTTCCCTTGTCCTTCAGAAACCACCAGTGGTTACTTATTAGACATACTAAGTCTACATGCAGCCAGTAATTACTTTTGCAAGTACAAATAATGCTTTATCTTGTTTGCTGAATGTCTGTACTGATAATGATTCAAGCATTCAGGCCAGGGTTTGTGGATGCAACATACCATGATCTCTACTGGAAGTTTCCAAATTCATTTTACAAAGTCAGGGACAGGCAAAGCTGCAGGCACATTTCTGTCTTATCCTCTGTGCTCTTTCTGTACTCCTGCCATGGAAACGTGGGACCAGAACTGCAGAGGCAAAAGTGGAAGAGCACACCTCAGCAAATGAGGACGTTACCCTTCGCTGCTTGGAAGGAAGCCTTGCTGTGAAGTGCAAAGGTTTTTCCATACACTGCCATGGAGCTCAAAGCTGGAGAAGGCTTTGGACTTGCCCAGGATGTTTGATCCCATTAGGGACTGATTTCACATAAGTCTCCAAAAGAGCCCTTTCCCTCCTCTGTCCCCTAGAAGCAAGGATATTTTCTCTAATTGCTGCTAAAAAGGCCACAAAGCATGGCAGGCTGCCCACCCTCCTGACTACTGAGGGCTGGGAGAGAATTGCCATGGCTGTGTCCTGCAGGACTCCCACCCTCCACAGCTGCCAGACTCCAGGACCCCCAAGGCTCTGTCACCATGTGTCAGTGGAGGGCCCAGAGAAGGGGACACAGAACCAAACACTTTCACTTTCACAGCTGTCATCCAAACAGTCAGTGACTTTATCTAGCCATCACTCCCAAAGGGAAATCCAGTGCATTATCTGGACAGAAACAGCTGTGTTTGGGCCAGGATTCACACATCACTGTGGGGGTCCCAGTTCTGGGTTTCTCTGGGTCTGCATTGAAGGCACTTGAGACAGTAGTTCATGTTTGGACTCAGGTGTTTATTATTTCTTATCAGTAAAACAGTCTCATTACTGTGAGTTCTGCAGCCTTTCATTAGAAGGCACCAAATGGACAACAATCTCGTTACAAGGTCTTTTAAGACTAAACTATCCAATTAAGAACTGACACCTAGATTATTTTCCCTTTTAACCCAATAACTGACCCCAAAGAGTCCATAACATGGAGTTTTCTGCCCAATTACAAAATGCCACCCACACCCACGAAGAAGAAGGAAGAAGAAGCATGAAGAAACCCAGGACGACACCCTGTGCCCTCCATCTTGCTTCCATCCACAACATACTAAAAATCCCAAAACCTAAATTTCTCACCAAGTGATGCAACTACACTACTCTCCATAATCTATTTCACACTTTTGTGGATTCTAGTCTATCTTGAAGTCTAGAAAACTTTCTCCATGAATGAGAGTCAAAGTCAGTGCTCCCCTGGGGGTCAGGATGCCTCAGAGCAGACAGAGAAATATTCCCAGTGCCCTGGGTTTCCACAATCAGCAGTGCCCCAAGCCTCTCATAGGTGCCCTGCTCAGCACCCAGAACTGTCCTCTCCCTTGGAGAGAGACACCCAGAACAGTCCCTGGCCTCCACCCAAATAAGTACTGCAGGCTCTGCATAGCCACCACCCTCCTGGAGCCAAGGCACACACACTCAGTCCAGCCTTGAGCGTTCTGGAATATTTTTCTCAATATTTCTAACAGCAATGATGTGATCACACATTTATCTCCATAGCTGGCACCTCAGCTTAGAGCAATCTTTTTTAAAATGTCTTGTCAAGACACAGTAACATAAGCATTATCTCTGAATTATAGCCAATCTAAAACTGATGTTGTGCCCTTCCTGTCTTTAGTGCCTCTGCGGCAATAAGTCACTCTGCCAGTTCAATTAATCGATAAGGAGAGTTTTGCTTACAAGGTACAAATATATATCCTTTAAGCAGCTGGGGAACACGAGTGCACCAAGACCCACTCCCAGTCCCACACAGGGGCCTGGAACACCATCCTCCATTCCCATTCAGGAACTGCCCAAATACCCATCTTTGAGTTGGATGGTTGCCACTCTCAGTAAAAGAAAAAAACACATAGGAGTGCAGACTAATCCAGAAAGCTATTGTTCATCCACAGATCAACTCCTGTAAGTGTAAAGACATTTAAACTGAAAAACATAATAAATAAGCAAGAAATGGTGCAGGGAGAAAGAGGAGTGATGAGCTTTTCTGTGATGCGGCCACCTGCTAACCTGCTTTAATTTCAACTTCTTCAAGCTTAAAAACTGAAAAAGATGAACTATCAAACACAACAAATGCTGCAACAAAGCTCTGCAAGTCTTGGGGACAGCAAGAAAGAATATGTAGTGATTACACTTCTGAAGAGAATTAATTTATTTCAGTAAAATGCCTGGCCTGGCGCCTGGGAGAGGAGAGCACACCATCCCCTGCCCTCCAGTGGTGACTCCAGGGTGTGGATGGGCTTCTCCCACACAGGTGAATCCCTCCGTTTTCCCAGAGGCTGCAGCCACACTCAGCAGTGGGCTGGCACTGCCATGGTGGGCCAGCACCAGCACCACTGGGACACAGAAAGGTGGAGAATTCAATCCCTGGAATACTTCCCTTTATCTCTGCACCCCAGGAGTGCTGCATAGCACCAGTGGACCTGTTGTCCACACAAAGATGTTGTAGATGTGGAAGCAGTGGAAGGAGCAACTAAAATAAGAAAGCCAGACCTGTGATGAGAGCACCAGTGCAGCTGCAAGCAGGAATAAAGGTTCTGAGGAACCTCAAACCCACAGCTACAGCAGGAGTGAGACCAGGGCCCTGGCATCATTCTATCCTTCCCCTCTCAGTAAATTGGGGACATTGCTGTCACTGAAGCCACCTGAATATTTACACTTCTTTACCAACACTCTAAAAGAAATGCAGATTTTCTTCCTGGAGTGCCCTTTGCTCAAAAGTAGTGAACAACAACAGGCACCCCAACCAAAACTAAGCAGCAGGGCTGCCCATGGCTCTGAAGTTTCTATTCCTGCATATATGTGGAGTTAAAGAATTTTGGTGTTAGTACTTTCGCAAGAGGATTAAAAACTATGCCAAGAGCTTTAGCTAAAGTACTTAAATAATTGCAGTCCATAAACCAGAAAATTGTTCATCCTGTCTCTAAACCAGCAAGAACAAAAGCTAAACTTAAGTACCTATTTAATTCAGGAAGAAAATCAGACCTTTCCCAGCACAGGCCAGTCACCATGTGTGAAACACCTATTCTAATTAGCACTTCATTCACTCCAGAAATTTTTAAAAAATAAGCCCAGCAGGAAACACAGAACACTGCAATCTGTTAGTACAGAATATTTCAGAGTACTTCTCAAACCTTGAGCATCACAAACAATACTAATTGATTACTTCTTCTATTGCTCCAGAAAAGATGAATGCTGGCATATGCCTCCTCCTGAGTGCCTCCTGTCTGCAATATCCCTGGTACTGCCCAGCTTTTCAGGTTGGTTTCTGGTGTCCCCATGCCATGGGTAGCTGCAGGAGGTCACAAAGCCTTTTGGAGGCACCTTCCCATCTGACTTGCACAGCAGCACCAGAGCATCCCCCTGCAGCCAGGAGCACAGAGAAGCTCCCTGTGTGACATCCAGCTGGGAAAGGGTCCCAGCTCTGGCTGTGGAGCTGCACAAACAGCTCTGCATCATTGGCACGTGGCACCATGTTGTCATTACAGTGCAAGACTTCTATTGTCATTGTATTGCAAAGGTTCCATATTGCTAGAGATTTGTAGCTCCTTGACGTTTCTTGTAGGTATCTCCTCTAGGCACTGACTCTTCCTTGTCCTCACAGCAGCCAACTGACTCCAGTTCTTCCCTCAGCCAACCAACCAATCCGCTCTTTCATAACACTCTTCTTCTTATTGGCTACAGGTGTGGCCTGTTAACATCAGGCCTGCTCCTAATTCTTCATAATTGGCTCAGCTGCAACTCTTTAGGGGATAAGATTACATTCTATACCATCTTCATTTACCCATACTGTATTCCCCTACAGCACCAAGTCCTGCATTGTGACACCTCCCAGCACCATAAGCCTACAAATGAGCCTCATGTCAAGGGCAAAAGCTCTTCCCCTAACAATCACAGTTTGTTCTGAGGGTCTGTTTTGGGGTGTACAAGACCCTTAACCTGGCTGTTTATTCCTTTGCCATACTAACTTATAGGGAGGCACTGTTCCTGAAAGAGGGCAGCTCCAGCAATGCTTCTGCCCTGACTTCACATCTCAACACAAAATAAGCTTTACATCTGACAAAAGAAAGACCACAGCCCCAGGCTCTGGCCATGAAGCAACTCTGGAGGATCAGCAGCCTCACTCCCTGTGGGAACACACCTCAAGCAGCCTCTGCCCAGTTCCCTGCTCTCATCCCTCATCCTGCTCTTTGTACTGAGCATATTTCACACTGGCATACAAATTGCAAGTGCAGCCCAAATTGATCCTCTCCAGGCCTTCAGTCCCCTGAGGTTAACAAGTAGGTCTCTACCTCATAGTTTTATAACTCCATGATGTTCTTTGATTAGCAGCTCTGTCCCAGACTCAATGGCTTTGGAATAAATTCAGAACACTTCATAGCTAGTGTTTTTAAAACTGATTGTTACAGTATTTTCCAAATTACATAGAAGTTACTCATACTTCAGTCCCACTGATAAGCCCCAGCATCCTTGGTCTTCATCAGCTGCAGTGAGCCCCCCAGCAATGGGAGTAGAGGTGACAAGGTCACTGGAGGTGATGCCACCAGAGCTCTCCACTTTTTGTCAGTTCTTCCCCCTTGGGTGTCCCTGCTCTGATGTGCAGGGCCTGGCAATTCCCATTGCTTATGCAGCTGATGAAGTCCAAATTGAATATTTGTTTAATATTTATCCAAATGGAATATATATTTGTTCTAAGTGGAATAAGTGATGGACCAACACAATGACAAATTGCCCCTAATTTCCCCATTCATTTCAGGAATTTCCCTCACAGCAGGAGCACACAGTAATCAATGTGTACAGCAGCTCTGCCACCATCAGCTCAAGGCTGGCCTGGAGCAAACTACCCTGCAGGATCAGATGCTGATTTTCCCCATCTAGGCTTGGATTGCCTCCTGGTGACCCAGCCAACACAGGAAAGTGACTGGGGACCACTAGTCCAGGACTGGCCATGTAAACACTGCAGGCTCAGGTGGAACAAATGGGTCCCACAAGTCCAAGCAGGGTACTGTGAGGTGTCACTGAACAGCAGCAACAATCACTCTTACATCAAGATGCCAAGCCCAGGAAACCTCAGCCAGCGTAGCCTCAGGGACAGTAAGGAACTACCACATGTTTCTTTATAAAAGACCATATTGAAGTCATAGATTAAAAAGCACAAAAGCACAGTAGCATAGTGAAATACAAAGTATGAATTGACCCATTCATTTAATAACACCTCTTACTCCCTTTTCTTGCCTTTGTACGTCAAAAAGCTGTCCACAGCCAGCTTCTATAGGATACATGAGTGTTGGGAGCTTGTCGTATTTTCTGGGGTCCCCTGTCGTTGGGAGGGATAAATCTGACTCCATGTTCTTAGAAGGCTTTTACATTACACATTACATATTACATTATATTATAGAATGCTATACTAAAACTATACTAAAGAATAGAGAAAGGATTCTTACAAAAGGCTTAACAAGATACTAATGAAAAACTCGTGACTCTCTCCAGAGCCTCTACACAGCCTGGCTGTGATTGGTCATTAAGTTAAAACAATTCACAGGAAAACAATGAAACAATGACCAGTTGGTAAACAATGTCCAAACCACATTCCAAAGCAGCAGAACACAGGAGAAGCAAGTCAGATAATTATTGTTTTCATTTTTCTCTGAGGCTTCTCAACTTCCCAGGAGAAGCATCCTGGGCAAAGAGATTTTTCAGAAAATATGACAGTGACAGGAGCTGCCCTGGGGGAAAGGGGGATGAAGTCAGCCCAAGTGGGATGCTGCTGCTGCCTTTGCTCAGTGCCCTGAGCACAGTGCATGCCTGCACAGACATGTGTCCAGAGCAGAGAGCTGGGAGAGGGCAGCTCAGATCTCTATGGCCACTCCAGCCCACTGCAGGCTGGCTGCCCACGGAGCGTTCCCCTGGCATGCAGGGTATGCCAGCCACGCAGGCAGGGCCCTGCTAAAGCTCTTCTGCTCTGTATACAGAGTTATTTATAGGCAAGAGAAAACAGACTCTGCAACCCAGTGCTGATGTTCTGAACTTTAGCAAAAAAGCATTAGGGAAAAATGCAAGCAGCGTATTTTTCACTAAGGTCTTTCAGTAGAAAGGTCATTCACCAGCATAATAAAAACCAAAATACTTTAAAAGAAAACAATTTTATCCTCTAAATCATAAATAATATACACAGTTGCAGAATTCTTATTATTGGCTAATATTGCACCATTTAAAAAATATTTTAAATTACCATGTATGTGACCTTAGGGAACTACCAGATATTTTATGGTGTCTGATGGAATCAGGGCATGAAAACATGGAATAAAATGGACACAGGAAAAATTACCAAGTCATAAGAACTCAAATCACAGCAACACAGTTGCACAGACTGACCTACAGATTAAGTAAGACAATCAATATAACCCATAAAAAGCAAAGAAAACTTGAACTACATAAACTTATAAAAGTAGGATGAGAAAATCAATTAATTCAAAAAATCAGTCAAATTTGAGTCTTTGGCAGAGAGGAAATAACCTCCCCAGGCTGGTATCCACAAGATGTCTGGTGAGGTTAAAACCAGCCAGTCATCCTCTCAAGAATGAACCTTCTCTGTGAGTTCATTACACAATGTCTTTAAAATTAGTTTTCCCCTTTAAAACAAACTTTTTAGGGTTTTCCTATTACTTCTAGCATGACAAATGTGCAGTGTGTCATTGTCAAAAACTCAAAGGACATGTAGCCTTATCAATACTGGGAATCGGTAGTCAGTGGATAAGACTATGTGGTACAGCAAGGAGCTCTGTAAGCACAGACAGCCCAACTGATGTGTTAAGGAACAGGATGACACCAGGATCCCAAGGTGACAAACACAAAGCACAAGTCACCAATCAGTGTTCCCAAGAGCTGCAAAGAACCTGTTTTAAGGCACAGCTAAAAACATGATGTGAATATCCTGCACAGGGTGACAGCGCAAAAAAGGCACCAAGGGGGTACAAAAGGCAGTTGTGGACCCTTCAAGACCAGGACCAAGGGACAAAGAGAGAAAACAATTGCTCCAGCACCATTTTCCTTGCTGCTCTTAACATGAGCAGCATTGCTGTGCACCTGCAGCAGCTTCTCCATCACCTCTGGCAGAGACAGAGCTCTGCCCTTGTGTTTGCCATTGTCACATTCTGTCACTGCAGCTCAAGCAGCCAGTTCTGGGATGTTACCTTTTACCATGTGACTGGGCACAGAAAACCAATTTCTAGAGCAATGTGTGTGTGTGTGTGTGTGTGTGTGTGTGTGCAAACATGGTCTCTGCTCCAGCTTTCCTCCTCCAAACTTCATGCTGCTGCAGTGCTCTGAGGCACAACCGGTCATTATGGATTAAAGGCAAGTCAGCAGTCCCATTGAACATTTATACTATATAGAGCAAATGAGACAGAGAATATCCAGGAGCCCAATGGTTAAAAAGATGAATTTCAGTATCCCAAGTTCAGTTCCTGTTCCAGAGACTAACGGGATACAAATACAGAGCAGGATTAATCTCATCCAAGTTTAGACATCTACATTAACAATCCTCATTCCAAGATTTTTGCACGGGACACCAATGGGCACTTTTAGAAAACTATTTGTCTGACACCTGTAGGAATGAATTAATTATTCTGCAGAGGCATCTAAAAATTTCCACTGACTGGGAAAAATGTGCAGGGTCACTAGCTCCAAGTCATGTCCAACACCTCCATTTCTGAAGACAGGACAGTTAAATCCCTACTAAAATATTCCCAGATGCCTTTAATTTGAGACATGTCCAGATCAGTCTGCATGAAGGAGTTAAGCAGGTAAACCCTGAGGTTTCACCCAGAGTTATTTGTTATATTATTTGTGTGCAACATCTCCCCTCAGTCACCCACAGCTGGGGCAGAGGCTCAGCCCCACAGGCAGTCAAGAGGCAGCTGAGCTGCAGCTCTGCCGCTGTGGGACAACCCAGAGAATTGCTACCAGCACCAACAGGGAAGGTGACCAAGCCCTTCTGAGAATTGGAGCCTTCTACCCAGGAGTCCTGCTGAGACCAAAACTCCCAGTGCTATTACTGTCCTGCCTGCTGCAGCCCCAGAACACACGTGCAGTGCTCAGAAATAACAAAAAAGTGAGTGACTGTGGGTGTCACAGGTTTATAAGAACGGATTTTTCACAGTGCATCTAACTAGCAGGTAATTACCAATGTGTTTGCAAAGGTGACATGTTGGTAACTAACATTCTCTCTTCCCAAAGTTCACATTTGCATGGCAGATCCTGTGTCCTCTTCTGAGGAGTTGATACC